>NC_035434.2:15302224-15609096 GCF_002127325.2 Helianthus annuus
CATGATTAAGGGCGATAATTTAGGCCTAGATTTACTTTTATTCCTAAAGGGGTAATGAGCTGATAGTTAGTCTATTTACCTAAAATAGGGCTACTCACACTTGTATATATAGCACTCTTCCACATTCGGAAGACACGCAACACATTCCTCACACGCTTAGACACAATACTATAGTGATCCTTGTACTCAGCTCGTTACCATCCGAAGTTGTAATCATTATTTGTGATATGAAGTTTGGTGATCGGTAGTTGCCATCACCCGAGGTTTTTATGCTGGAGATCATTCATTGATCAAGGGCTTTTTCCTCGTATAAATCCTTGTGTCACTTGCATATTTCATACTAAAGTGATCCTTTACTTTTTCATCAAACCAAGCATCATTCCCCGTTTACATAGAGTTTGGTTGCATTATCCTTGTGTGATTTTTTGACCAAAACAGTTTGGCGCCCACCGTGGGGCAATTGGTGCTTCATTCATAAAGAAATTTTTCTGTTGGTGACCATTCCGGAGTGTTGCATGCTTCGTCGTTGAAGAATACTTCCACAGCGATGTCGGCAGTCAATTCATCTACTGGCATTCCACCTTTGCCTCCACCACCAGCCGGATCTCAGAAAAATGCTGAGAAGAGACCAACTACTATCTCCTCTAAACCATCATCTTCTGCTCTAACTTCTTCTGTTCCCAGTACTAGTGATATATTTACTTTGATTTTGCAGATGAGGGATCGTATGCAGCAGCAAGATGAAACTAATGACAGGATCCTCAGGGAAATCGGAGATCTCAAAAGGCAAAAGAAAACGGCAGAGGATCATTCCCCACTGATGCCCAAATCTTTAAATTTTGATACTCCAATGATTACTTCTCAGCCATCAGAGGTCCCGGACATTCAATATATGGGTGGATCAAGAGGAGTGCATTGCGGCCCAGCAACAATGACTCAGGCATCAGGATCATATTTCCAACCGCAGGATCCTATACTCAACATATGGGATCCTTCATGAGCTTAGGATCCTCCTTTGTTCCAGGGTCATCCCAGGTTCAAGGATCCTCCTTTGTTCCAGGGTCATCCCAGGTTCAAGGATCCTCCTTTGTTCCAGGATCATCCCAGGTTCAAGGATCCCTTCAGATGCCAGGATCCTTGAAGAATTTGCAAACAGGAAGTCTAGATGTCCATCAAGGAGATTTCATTCCAATGCAGACTGTTGCTTCCACTGGTCCCTCCATCATCCCAGAATCCCAGCGATATGGATTCACATCCGGTGTTCCTAACTTGAACCCAATGGGAGGTAACGCCTTAAATAATTATCTTACCGCTAACCATGGATTCGTGCAGGATACAGGTATCAACCATGCTATGGCCAGGGAACTGAAGAAGCTGAAGGATATGATCTCAAGTGTTCCAGGGGTAGTCAAGCCTATCCCGGAGATTGCAGATGGAAGCCATAAGGTATCTCGTTTTGCACCACCAATTTGTGATGCAGAGGTACCCAAAAGGTTCCATATCCCTACTATGAAGCTGTATGATGGTACAACGGATCCTGAGGAGCACATAGCACAATACAGGGAGAGGATGGAGATCAATCCAGTCCCAGAAAAGTTAAAGGAAGCATGCCTATGTAAAGGATTTGGATCCACTCTTACTGGATCAGCTCTTAAATGGCTGCTAAGTCTTCCCCCTTACTCTATTACTTCATTTGCTAATTTAGTTAATTTATTCAATAATCAATTCTCTTGTAGTAGAAAGTTTGAAAGATTGACTAGTGATTTATATAGGGTAACTCAGGGTCATAATGAATCATTAAGGGATAACATAACGAAGTTTAGTAAAGAATCCTTGGATATTCCTAACTTGGATATGGCCACAGCTGTTGAGGCCTTCAAGATGGGATTGCTTAAGGATTCATTGTTCTATGATGATCTTGTTATGACACCATGCAGGAACCTAGATGAAGTAAGAACTCGGGCACTCAGGTTCATCCGGCTAGAGGATGACAAGAGGATCCAGGAGAGACAAGCAGGATCCTCAAAGCAAGAAAAGCAAGGATCCTCTTTCAAAAGCGGCAAATTCAAATCCTACCATAGAAATGACAACCAGAACGTGCATGCTGTTGACCAAGAAGAGGATGATGAGGATTATCCTCCGATTTCTGAATATTGTTTTTCCGTTGACAATCATGAACTAATCCTTGCAATGCAGAATCTAGGAGAAAAAGCCAGGTGGCCCAGAAAGAATGACAAACCAACTGGAACTAAAGACAAATCGAAGTGGTGTGCATACCACGAGGATTTTAGGCATTTAACTGAAGAATGTATCGCATTAAGAAAGGAAATTGGATATCTACTAAGCAAGGGGCATCTAAAAGAGTTGTTGGGAAGAAAAAAGCAAAGGACTCAGGATCCTGAAAGGATCCCTGAGAAAGCTCCAGCTCCTCCGGCAGATGCCCAAGTGATCAACTTTATTTTTGGAGGATCAGACATCTGTGGTACATCCTTCTCAGCAGCTAAAAGGCATGCAAAGGAAGCTAAAATGGATAACGGAGAAAGGCCTATTCGAACATCAAGTGTCTCAGAAGGAAAAGCGATAACCTTTGATGAGGATGATCGCATTAACATCCAGGATCCTCATCATGATAGTCTAGTCATCACTCTCTTTATCTCTAACCATTTTGTCCGCAGGATCCTTATTGACGGAGGAAGCTCAGTAAATATTATCCAGCTTGATGTTCTGAAGAAGATGGGTATCCCTGAATCAGATATCACACCAAGATCCTCCGTACTTGTGGGATTCAGTGGTGAAACTAAGAAAACCCTAGGGGACATCAAACTCCCAATTTATGTGGAAGGATTACATAATTATCAAAAATTTTGGGTTATTGACTGTTTGTCTTGTTGTAATGTTATCCTTGGCAGACCCTGGATACATGATATGAAGGCAGTCCCATCCACCTACCATCAATGTGTGAAGCTCCCTAGCCCATGGGGAATAATCAAGATCGACAGTGATCAGCAGGAGGCTAAGGATTGTTACACCTTGTCAATGAAACCAGCCTCGAAGCCAAGGGAGCAATAGCAATTACAGTATCCTCCAAGGAATGTCCTGGAGGCGAGAGAACAGGATGTGGACGAAATCCTTTTGGATCCTAATGATCCTGAATCAAAAATCTATATAGGATCAGGGATCCTTGGCAAGAGGAAAGAAGACCTAGTATCCTTCCTCAAAAGAAGAAAGTCTACCTTTGCATGGAAACATGAGGATATGACAGGTATATCTAAGGATATTATAACTCATAAACTTGGCATTGACAGGTCAATCAAACCAATCCATCAAAAAAGGAGGAAGTTTGCACCGGAAAGAAATGCCATTGTCCAGGAAGAGGTAGAAAGGCTACTTCGAGCAGGTATGATTAGAGAGGTAAAGTATCCAAAGTGGCTAGCCAATGTGGTTGTTGTTCAAAAGAAAAACGGAAAGTGGAGGGTATGTGTCGATTTCACTGATTTGAATAAAGCATGTCCCAAGGATCCTTTCCCATTACCCCACATTGACTCCATGGTGGATGCAACGGCGGGGCATGAACTGTTAACCTTTATGGATGCATCATCTGGATTCCAACAAATTCAGATGGAGCCATCTGACCAAGAGGTGCAGGTGCAACATATCAAAGGATTAAGAAAGCATGTCCCAAGCCATCTGACCAACGGCGGGGCATGAACTGTTAACCTTTATGGATGCTTTTACCCCAACCGGTTTATATTGTTATATTGCCATGCCTTTTGGATTAAGAAATGCAGGTGCAACATATCAAAGGCTGGTGAATATGATGTTCAAAGGTCAAATTGGACAGACTATGGAAGTGTACATAGATGATATGGTAGTAAAGTCAAAGAAAGCTGAGGATCACCTAAGGGACTTGGAGGAAGCATTTGATATCCTTGATAATTATAACATGAAGCTTAATCCTTCAAAATGTCACTTTGGTGTTAAAGTAGGTAAATTTCTAGGATATATGGTAACTCAGAGGGGCATTGAAGCAAGCCCGGAACAAATTAAAGCATTGGTGAATATCAAATCCCCTGCCAACGCTAAGGATGTGCAAAGGCTAACAGGCAGGATAGCAGCTCTAAATAGGTTCATATCCAAATCCTCAGAAAGATGTAAAGAATTCTATGATATCCTAAGAAAGAACAAGAAATTTGAGTGGACTGAAAAGCATGAGAATGCTTTACAAGCCCTCAAAGAATACATGTCCTCAGCTCCAGCATTGATGAAACCCGGAAAAGGAGATGTGTTATCCTTATACCTGGCGATATCCTCAACAGCTGTAAGTGCAGTCCTTGTTAAGGATCACGAAGGTACACAATATCCTGTCTATTATGTAAGTAAGAGTTTACTTGATGCTGACTCCAGGTACTCACACCTTGAAAAACTTATTCTTGCATTAATTATGGCGTCTACTAAGCTAAGACATTATTTTGAAACCCATGCTATAGTTGTTAGAACTAATTTTCCAATCAAGAATGTCCTCAGGAAACCAGAGATGTCCGGAAGGATGGCTAAGTGGGCAGTAAAGCTTAGTGCCCATGATATAAGATATGAGCCTAGAACAGCCATCAAATCTCAAGCATTAGCAGACTTTGTGGCTGATTTCAGTAGTGATCTACAAAAGGAAGCCGAATTGGAGGTCCAGCAGCTGGATGAGACCAAGGATCCTTGGATACTACATACTGATGGATCCTCAAATGTCAAAGGCACAGGGCTTGGCATACTACTAAAATCGCCATAGGGGGACATAATACCCCATTCCATAGCTTGTGAGTTCCAAGCCACTAATAATGAGGCTGAATATGAAGCCTTAATCGCTGGCTTACAAATTGCTAAGCATATGGGGATCAGGTATCTTGAGGTATACGTAGATTCATTGTTAATTACTAACCACTTTAATGGATCCTATGCTGTGAAAGGTGAAAAACTAACTAAATATCTAGAGATAGTCAAAGAATTGGCACTCTCCTTTGTTTCTTTCAGTTTGTCACAGGTACCAAGGGAGGAAAATACAGAAGCTGATGCATTGGCCAATCTAGGATCATCTTTGAAGATCCCAGAGAATATAAGTATCCCCATCATCCATATCTTGGCTCCTGCTATTGAAAAACAGGTGGCCATGGAAATAGAAGAGGATACTGCAATGATCCCTAGCGAGGATACTCAATCTTATTCAGGATCATGGATCTCACCAATCATGAGATACTTACAACACGGGGAGATTCTTATGGGAGAAAATCCTAGGGCTTTCAGGATTAAGGTATCTCAATTCACAATCTTAAATAATGTGTTATATAAGCGATCTCTTGCAGGACCATATTTAAGATGTATTGAGGATCCTGAAATTCAAGAAGTATTAAAAGACTTCCATGAAGGAGATTGTGGAAACCACACTGGGGGCAGGGCATTGTTCTCAAGGATCTTTAGGACAGGATAATATTGGCCAACTATGAAGAGGGATGCTGTGGAGTATGCTAAGAAGTGCGATCCTTGTCAAAGACACAGCAATATCCTTCATCAGCCGGCTGAATTTCTACATCCTATACCATCCTCTTGGCCATTCATGAGATGGGGGATGGATATAGTTGGCAAGCTCCCTAAGGCACCTGGTGGAAAAGTATTCATGCTTGCCATGACTGACTACTTCTCCAAGTGGATAGAGGCCAAAGCCTTTGCCCAAGTCAGAGAAAAGGAAGTGATATCCTTTATTAAAAGAAACATTATAACTAGATTTGGCATCCCTTCTGAAATTGTATGTGATAATGGTTCCCAATTTATTGGGAGCAGGACTACTAACTTTTGTGACAGTTGGGGGATTAAGATGATAACATCAACACCAGTCCACCCACAAGCCAATGGCCAAGCAGAGTCATCTAACAAGATCATCATCAACAATCTGAAGAAGAAACTTGGATCCAAGAAAGGGAAATGGGCAGAAGAATTGCCTTGTGTGCTTTGGGCTGACAGGAGAACTCCCAAGAATGCTACTGGTCAAACACCCTTCTCCTTGGTGTTTGGGGCAGAAGCAGTGATCCCAACAGAAATGGTGGTTCCAACTGCTAGAACAAGTACCCGTGATCCTGAAGAGAATGCTGCAAACTTGGCTCAGGATTTGGATACTATTGATGAAATCAGGGATCTGGCTAGGATAAGGATGGCTAGCTACCAACAAAGAATGGCTGGTGCTTACAACAAAAATGTCAGAATAAGGAAATTCCAAGTGGGGGATATGGTATTGAGAAAAGCATTCCAAAATACCATCAATCCTGCTGACGGGAAGTTAGCACCAAAGTGCGAAGGTCCTTACTTGATTGAAGCTGAAGCAGGAAAAGGGGCATATAGATTGCTAACCATGGAAGGAAATTTGTTACCTAGAGCCTGGAATGCTGTTCACTTAAAGAAATATTTCATGTGAACAGGATCCTCCTGGCACATATGATCCCTACATTGAAAGCATCCTCGAAGGATCCCGATAATGTCAATGATCCTTACTCTGGTAATATCCTAATCCTAAGCTATTCCATTTTCTTATTTTTACCAAAGGATAAGGATCATGTATCCTTCATCCTCCTCTCACGAGAATTTGAGTTTTGATAGTCCAGGTATCCTCAGCATATCATTAAGAATCTTCAAAAGCATCTCAGATCCTTGGGTTCAACCCCAGTTATCCTTGGGCTTGTCCCCAGTTTCCGCCTGTAGCGCACGATGATCCTGGTATAGTTCACGTCTTTGGGACCAGTACCCACTTTCGGGGCTGACAACCTCATCGTACTGGCTATACCTAGGATCCTACGTATAATGGTAGACGTACCATACATCCGTTCCTAAGGTTTCTAACGTTTTCACGTTAGCTAAGGTTTTGGCATTTTCATGTCACTAAGATTGGATAGTCGCCAGTAAGGGCCATACTCCAGTTTACATACGATCCTTGGGCTTGTCCCCAGTTATCCTTTGGGCTTGTCCCCAGTTATCCTTTGGGCTTGTCCCCAGTTACTAACTTATCTTTTATATTGGCTTAGTCCCAAGTTATATTCCATTTTTTCAGGTTTTCGAAGTTAAACAATTAAGGATCCTTAATCCTTATTATCCATTAAAGTTTTACTTATGGTTATCCTGATTAAAGGTTAGGATCCTAACTTGGATCCTCAGGTATGATCCTTAACTATTTTTAATTTCACTCATTATTCATTTGAATAACCCTTAGACCTTGACAACTGAACCTATGAGTCTTAAAATAAACTACCTTGAAAATTTTCGATTATAGGATATTTGATCCAGGATCATATCCTAAACTTCTTAAACATAATTTGCTTTTCTTACTCAAATAAATACATTTCTAAACAAGCAGAAAATAAGAGGATAAGCAAAGGATAACAACACGAGATAAGCCAAAAAGATTAGAGTCATTTTATTAACAAAGGATTTTAAACCCTTCAAAGTTGTCAAAATTGCCAACCCACGTTTCTACCAGCAAAACGTGGCCCGTCCACATGGGTTGGCAAAGGGTGTCCATTGTTTGTGCGGTCATAGCATGCAGGTAAATAAAAGCAGCAGGATCACAAAGGCTTCATCCCCCAAACAGAGGATCCCTCCACCGTTTGCAATCCTACCTATTGTCTGAAGGATCCTGGATCCTCAATCCTAAAACTATTGTTTAAATTACAGACCATCATTGTTTAAAACATCACAACCACAAAAGAAACCACTACCAAAATTAAAAAATTGGGCTCCGGCTATGTCTAGAAGTTTCCTTCATCGCCCAATTCTGCAGCTCAAACCTTCGCTGCACCATCACCACCAGCTCCACTTGCTTCTCCCTGATCCTTGCCAGCATCACCACCTTCAAGCATTGGGATCTCCTCAGCTTCGTCATCATCCTCCAACTCTGCTAACCTTGCCTTCCAGCCCTCCACGTCCCATGTGCTTTTGTCGAAGGCAGGATCCTGAGCCTCAGCAGCCATCTGCAATTGGATCTTATACATAGCTATTGCGGCAGAGACCTTGGCATCCTGGGTGATCTCCTGCTTCTCACAATCCAAGTTGATCAGCATTTTGGCAGCTTCATCCTTGGTAGCCCGGAGCTCCTTCTCAAGATCAGCAATCTTGAGATCCTTCAGCACACCCATCTGTTGGAGGTCGGCAATTTGGCGGTCTTGATCCTCAACGTGGCCAATATATGTTTCTATTTCAGCGAGTTTCTGCAGAAAGGGAAAAGGGTAAGTTCAGGACCAGGTGATCCTCAAACAAGCAGGAGCAGTGATCCTTACTTCGTTAACGTAATCAAGAAACTGTTGGCGGAGCAGGGGAAATCCTTGAAGATCCTCAGAGGCCTTTCTCTTCTTTCCTTTACCCCTAATAGGTGCTTTAGGGGCTGAAGCGGTTGGACTGGCAGTAGGGGTCTTCTTCCTTGCAGATTTGACATTAGCAAGATCATCAATGCCAAACTTTGAGGCAGACTTGGAAGATTTTCCAGCACCTACACAACCAAAATAAGATAAGTTTTCTAATTAAACTTGAAAATCCTACATAGAATTACTTTCTAAATAAGGATACTTACTTGACATCGTGACAGAGGCAGAGGATACTTCTTGGGAATCTTGAGTAGCAACCTGGAAAGTTCTTGTCTCCGGATCAAGCTTCTTGAAGGCTAAAAGTCTCTCTTTTGCAGCAGGTGTCAACTTCAGACAAGAGATGGAGATAGCTGCACAATAAACAAAGAAAATATTAGTGATCCTCATCCTAAGTAACAAATCTGATGGTGATCCTTCTAGGATCCTCTATGAGTAGCCCACTCCTTGGGCAGATCCTTCCCATCAGGGATGGTATCCCTCCTAACAAAGAAGAACCGTCGCTTCCAATTCGTGTCATTCTTGGTGACCTTGAGAACAGGGTGATCCTCTCCGGCTTTCCGTTTAAACAAATATCGTCAGGATCCAAACGTTGTGAGATCATACATCTCAGCCAGCTCCGCCATTCCTAAATCAATCCCTTCCTGCTCAATGATCCTTTCAAGGGTATATAAAACCCTCCAGATCATTGGCATGGCCTGGATATAGGAGATGCCGGTGAGGGAAAAGAAGGACTGGGTGAATTGAGGAAAAGGATACGAATATCCTATTAAGAACGGAGTAACGGGAAAGGCTACCCAAGTATCAGAAATAAAGTCACTCAAAGCAGTGGGAGTGAAGGACTTGAAGATGGTGTTCGCCGGAAAACAATGACGGATCTTGTCAACCTGAGGATCGGTAAAGCAGCACCTCTCGGCAGGAGAATCTTTGATGATCCCTTGACCCTTCAAGGGACTGTTCTTCTCAGGATCCTTATGAGGGGAATTCCGGAGCAACATATTTGCAGAAGAATGAAAAGAGACAGAGAAACAGAGTAAGAGAAGGAAGAAAAGAGGAGAATACATGATCAATCTTCGGACGAGATTATAAAGGGAGTTTCTCTTGAATTTAAATGCAAATTGATCCTATCTCTATCTCCTATTTATAATGATGATCTGCAGGGCTGTCACTTCTGTGACGTAAGAATTGCAACGGCTAGTTATCCGATTAACTTGTTGCGGATAAGATCAAGCAAAATATAACTCATTTATTTACAATATTACTCCTTATATTTTGGGGGCAATTGTTAGGGCTGGATTTTTATGATATATGATCCTTACATGTGATCCTAACCAGTGATCCTTATTTCTTTGGCAGATAGTGATCCTCAGAAGAGTTCCAGGATCAGGATCACGGACCATCATAGGGATCCTCATGCTAACAGTTGTTTTCATTGGATTTAATGTTATCTTGCAGGAATGTCTAGCAGGATCCGCTCTTAGCAACGTAATCAAGGGACTCGTCTTTACAACTTTGGCATATGCTTAATCAGAGATGAACGTTGTAGAGGATATGGAAACTCAGCATGATTTAAGGGCGATAATTTAGGCTAGATTTACTTTTATTCCTAAAGGGGTAATGAGCTGATAGTTAGTCTATTTACCTAAAATAGGGCTACTCACACTTGTATATATAGCACTCTTCCACATTCGGAAGACACGCAACACATTCCTCACACGCTTAGACACAATACTATAGTGATCCTTGTACTCAGCTCGTTACCATCCGAAGTTGTAATCATTATTTGTGATTTTGAAGTTTGGTGATCGGTAGTTGCCATCACCCGAGGTTTTTTATGCCGGAGATCATTCATTGATCAAGGGCTTTTTCCTCGTATAAATCCTTGTGTCACTTGCATATTTCATACTAAAGTGATCCTTTACTTTTTCATCAAACCAAGCATCATTCCCCGTTTACATAGAGTTTGGTTGCATTATCCTTGTGTGATTTTTTGACCAAAACAGACGGGACTGCCTTCATATCGTGTATCCAGGGCCTGCCAAGGATAACATTACAACAAGACAAACAGTCAATAACACAAAATTTTTGATAATTATGTAATCCTTCCACATAAATTGGGAGTTTAATGTCCCCCAGGGTTTTCTTAGTTTCGCCACTAAATCCTACAAGCACGGAGGATCTTGGTGTGATATCTGATTCAGGGATACCCATTTTCTTCAGAACATCAAGCTGGATAATTTTTACTGAGCTTCCTCCGTCAATAAGGATCCTGCGGACAAAATGGTTAGAAATAAAAAGAGTAATAACTAAACTATAATGATGAGGATCCTGGATGTTAATTCTATCATCCTCATCAAAGGTTATGATTTTTCCTTCCGAGACACTTGATGTTCGAGTAGGTCTTTCTCCGTTATCCATTTTAGCTTCCTTTGCATGCCTTTTAGCTGCTGAGAAGGATGTACCACAGATGTCTGATCCTCCAGATATAAAGTTAATCACTTGTGCATCTACTGGAGGAGCTGGAGCTTTCTCAGGGATCCTTTCAGGATCCCGAGTCCTTTGCTTTTTTCTTTCCAACAATTCTTTCAAATGCCCCTTGCTCAGCAGATATCCAATTTCCTTTCGTAATGCGATGCATTCCTCTGTCAAATGCCCAAAATCTTCATGGTATGCACACCACTTTGATTTATCTTTAGTTGCGGCTGTTTTGTCATTTTTTCTGGGCCATCTAGCCTTTTCTCCTAGATTCTGCATTGCAAGGATTAGTTCATGATTCTCAACGGAAAAACAGTTTTCAGAAATTGGAGGATAATCTTCATCATCCTCTTCTTGGTCTATAGCATGCACATTCTGATTGTCAGTTCTGTTATAGGATTTGAATTTGTTGCTTTTGAAAGAGGATCCTTGCTTTTCTTGTTTTGAGGATCCTACTTGTCTCTCCTGGATCCTTTTGTCATCCTCTAGCCGGATGAACCTGAGTGCCCGAGTTCTTACTTCGTCTAGGTTCCTGCACTGTGTCATAACAAGATCATCATAGAACAATGAATCCTTAAGCAATCCCATCTTGAAGGCCTCAACAGCTGTGGCCACATCCAAGTTAGGAATGTCCAAGGATTCTTTACTAAACTTGGTTATATAATCCCTTGATGATTCATTATGACCCTGTGTTATCCTATATAAATCACTAGTCAATCGTTCAAATTTTCTGCTACAAGAAAATTGATTATTGAATAAGTTAACTAAATTAGCAAACGAAGTAATAGAGTAAGGGGGAAGACTTAGTAGCCATTTAAGAGCTGATCCAGTAAGAGTGGATCCAAATCCCTTGCACAGGCATGTTTCCTTTAATCTTTCTGGAATAGGATTGATCTCCATCCTCTCCCTGTATTGTGCTATGTGTTCCTTAAGATCCGTTGTACCATCATACAGCTTCATAGTAGGGATATGGAATCTTTTGGGTATCTCAGCATCACAAATTGGTGGTGCAAAACGAGATACCTTATGGCTTCCATCTGCAATCTCCGGGATAGGTTTGACTACCCCTGGAACACTTGATATCATATCCTTCAGTTTTTGTAGTTCTCTGGCCATAGCATGATTGATACCTGTATCCTGCATGAATCCATGGTTAGTGGTAAGAGAATTATTAAAAGTGTTACCTCCCATCGGGTTCAAGTTAGGAACATTGGATGTGAATCCATATTGCTGGGATTCTGGGATGATTGATGGACCAGTGGAAGCAATGGACTGCATTGGAATAAAATCTCCTTGATGGACATCTGGACTTCCTGTTTGCAAATTCTTCAAGGATCCTGGCATCTGAAGGGATCCCTGAATATGGGATGATCCTGGAACTAAGGAGGATCCTTGAACCTGGGATAATCCTGGAACGAAGGAGGATCCTTGAACCTGGGATAATCCTGGAACGAAGGAGGATCCTTGAACCTGGGATGATCCTGGAACGAAGGATGATCCTGAGTTCATGAAGGATCCCATATGCTGAGTATAGGATCCTGCCGGTTGGAAATATGATCCTGATGCCTGAGTCACTACTGCTGGGCCGAAATGCACTCCTCTTGATCCACACATGTGTTGAACGTCTGGGACCTCTGATGGCTGAGAAGTAATCATCGGAGTATCAAAATTCAAAGATTTGGGCATTAGTGGGGAGTGATCCTCTGCCGTTTTCTTTTGCCTTTTGAGATCTCCGATTTCCTTGAGGATCCTGTCATTAGTTTCATCCTGCTGCTGCATACGATCCCTCATCTGCAAAATCAAAGTAAATATATCACTAGTACTGGGAATAGAAGAAGTTAGAGCAGAAGATGATGGTTTAGAGGAGATAGGAGTTGGTCTCTTCTCAGCATTTTTCTGAGATCCAGCTGGTGGTGGAGGCAAAGGTGGAATGCCATTAGATGAATTGACTGCAGACATCACTGTGGAAGTATTCTTCAACGATGAAGCCATGCAACACTTCCGGAATGATCACCAACAGAAAAACTTTCTTATGAATGAAGCACCAATGGCCCCACGGTGGGCGCCAAACTGTTTTGGTCAAAAAGCACTTAAAGATAATGCAACCAAACTTTATGTAAACGGGGAATGATGCTTGGTATGATGAACAAAGTGAAGGATCACTCAAATGTAAAATGCATAAGTGACACAAGGATTTATACGAGGAAAAAGCCCTTGATCAATGAATGATCTCCGGCATAAAAAACCTCGGGTGATGGAAACTACCGATCACCAAACTTTAATATAACAAATAATGGTTACAACTTCGGATGGTAACAAGCTAGGTACAAGGATCACTATAGTATCGTATGCTAAAGCGTGTGAGAAGTGTGTTGTGTCTTCTGAATGTTCAAGAGTGCCATTTATACAAGTGTGTGTGGTTCTATTTTAGGCAAATCACCTAACTACTATCTCGTTACCCCTATAGAAATAGAAGTAAATTTAGCCTAAATAATCGCCCTTGAATTGTGCTGAGTTTCCATATTTGCCATAACGTCCATCTTTGATTATGCATGTGCGAGATTATCGTGACAGATTCCTTGTTTACGTTGCTAAGACCGGATCCAACTCGTAATTCCTGCAAGATAATATTAAGTCCAAAAAGAACAGTCGTTAGTATGAGGATCCTTGGAATGATCCGTGATCCTGATCCTGGAGCTCCTCTGAGGATCACTATCTGCCAAAGAAACAAGGATCACTTGTTAGGATCATATGTTAGGATCATATGTAAGGATCATAGGTCATAAAAATCCAGCCCTAACAGTAATTTGTTACCAAGAGCCTGGAATGCTGTCCACTTGAAGAAATATTTCATGTGAGCAGGATCCTCCTGGCGCATATGATCCTTACATTAGAAGTATCCTTGAAGGATCCCTGAGGTGTCAATGACCCTTACCCTGGTAATGTCCTAATCTTGAACTATTTCATTTTCTTATTTTCTTATTTAAGGATAAGGATCATGTATCCTTCATCCTTCTCTCACAAGATTTTGAGTTCTGATAGTCCAGGTATCCTTAGCGTATTGTTGATAATCTTCAGAAGCAATTCAGATCCTTGGGTTCAACCCCAGTTGTTTGGGCTTGTCCCCAGTTATCCTTGGGCTTGTCCCCAGTTTCGCCTGTAGCGCACGATTATCCTGGTATAGTTCAAGTCTTTGGGACCAGTACTCGCATTAGGGGCTGATAATTCCATCGTACTGGCTATACCTAGGATCCTACGTATAATGGTAGACGTACCATACATCCGTTCCTAAGGTTTCTAACGTTTTCACGTTAGCTAAGGTTTTGGCATTATCATGTCACTAAGTTTGGATAGTCGCCAGTAAGGGCCATACTCCAGTTCACCTATGATCTTTGGGCTTGTCCCCAGTTATCCTTTGGGCTTGTCCCCAGTTATCCTTTGGGCTTGTCCCCAGAATTGTTGGGCTTGTCCCCAGTTACTAACTTGTCTTTTATATTGGCTTAGTCCCAAGTTATATTCTATTTTCAGGTTTTCGAAGTTAAACAACTAAGGATCCTCAATCCTTATTATCCACTAAGGTTTTTCTTATGGTTATCCTGATTATGGTGTTAAAGGTTAGGATCCTAACTTGGATTCTCAGGTATGATCCTTAACTGTTTTGATTTTATTCATTATTTTGAATAACCCCTGCGCTTTGACAACTGAACCTATGATCCTTAAAATTAACTACTTTTTGGAAGTTTTCGACTATAGGATATTTGATCCTGGATCATATCCTAAATTTCTTAAACATAATTTGCTTAACTTTTCTTACTCAGACAAGTATAAATCAAAACAATTGAAAGTTTAAAGGATATACAAGGATAACATCACAAGATAAGTCAAAAGTTAAAGTTTTATTCATTCACAAAATATTTAACCCTTTAAAGTTGTCAAAATTGCCAACCCACATTTCTACCAGCAAAACGTGGCCCGTCCACATGGGTTGGCAAAGGGTGTCCATTGTTCATGCGGTCATAGCAGTGCAGGAAATAAAGGTCGGCAGGATAACAAGTGGCTTCATCCCCCAAACAGAGGATCCCTCCACCACCTATTATCCTACCTATTGTTCAAAGGATCATAGATCCTTACCCTAAAAACTATTGTTCAAAGTACAAACCATCAAACTATTCGAACAAACAACCACCAAACAAAAAAAATTGGGCTCCGGCTAAGTCTCGAAATTTCCATCATCGCCCAATCCTGCAGCTCAATCCTTCGCTGCACCATCACCACCAGCTCCGCTTGCCTCACCACCTTGGTCCTTGCCAGTGCCTCCACCCTCAAGCATCGGGATCTCCTCAGCCTCTTCGTCATCCTCCAGTTCAGCCAGCCTAGCCTTCCAGCCTTCGACATCCCAGGTGCTGTTGTCAAAAGCAGGATCCTGAGCTTCCATGGCCATTTGCAGCTGGATCTTGTACATAGCTATCGCGGCAGAGACCTTGGCATCATGGGTGATCTCATGCTTCTCATAGTCGAAGTTGATCAGCATCTTGGCGGCTTCCCCCTTGGTGGCCTGAAGCTCCTTCGCAAGATCAGCTATCTTGAGATCCTTCAACACACCAACCTGTTGAAGGTCAGCAATCTGGCGATCCTGATCCTCAACGTGGCCAACATATGTCTCTATCTCAGCAAATTTCTACAAGGAAGACAAGGAATAACATCAGAAACAAGTAATCCTCAAAACTAGCAGGATACACAAGCAGGGACAGTGATCCTTACCTCGTTGAAGTAATCCAGACACTGTTGGCGGAGGAGGGGCAGACCATGCAAATCCTCAGCTTCAGAGGCCTTTCTCTTCTTGCCTCCCTTTCCCCTGATAGGTGCCTTGGGGATAGAAGCACTTGGGCTAGCAGGAGTCTTCTTCCTTGAGGATTTGACATTAGTAAGATCGGTGATGCTGAACTTCAAAGCTGACTTGGTGGATTTTCCAGCGCCTACACAACCAAAATAAGATAAGTATTTTAACTTAATTTGAATTCCCGTATAGAATTACTCTTTAAATAAGGATACTTACTTGACATTGTGACAGAAGCAGAGGATACTTTCTGAGAATCCTAGGTGGTAATCTGGAAAGTTCTTATTTCAGGATCAAGCTTCTTAAAGGCCAAGAGTCTCTCTTTTGCAGCAGGAGTCAACCTGAGATGTGAAACGGATATAGCTGCACAACAAGAAAACAAAAGAGTGTCAGTGACCCTTATGCTATAGGATAAGCTCTACGGTGATCCTTCCAGGATCCTCTATCCTACCGTGGGTAGCCCACTTCTTGGGTAAATCCTTCCCATCAGGGATGGTATCTCTCCTCACAAAAAAGAACCGCCACTTCCAGTTAGTATCATTCTTGGTAGCGTTGAAGATCGGATGCTCCTCCCCAGGTTTACGTTTGAACAGATAACGATGGGAACCAAAGGTGGTCAGATCGTACAGCTCACCTAACTCGGCCATACCTAGGTCTATCCCCTCTTGCTCGATGATCCTCTCAAGGGTATACAAAACCCTCCAGATCATCGGCATGGCCTGAATGTAAGATATTCCGGTCAAAGAGAAGAAGGCTTGGGTGAAGGCCGGAAAGGGATACGTGTAACCTATGGCAAACGGGGTCACAGGGAAAGCAACCCACGAATCAGAAGTGTGATCACTCAGGGCAGAAGGATCATAGGGTTTGAACACAGTATTTGCAGGAAAACAGCACCGAACCCTATCAATTTGGGGATCAGTGAAGATGCAGCGTTCTTTAGCAGAGTCTGTGATGATCCCTTGGCTCTTGAAGGGGCTTTCCTTCTGAAGATCCTTGGCAGGAGAATTCCGGAGCAACATTTTGAACGAAATAGATACGAAAAGAAAAACAGAGCAAGCAAGAGAGAAGATGAAGGGGAATACCTGTTCAATCCTCTGGTTGCGGTTATAAAGGGAGAAGTTTATGATTTTAAATGCAAACGATCATATCCCTATCTCTATTTATAATCATGATTTGTGCAGGGCTGTCACCTCCGTGACGTCAGGATTGCAACGGATAGTTCGTTCACAACGGCTATATATCCGTTGAGTTAGTTACAGATAAGATCAGCAAAATATAACTCGTTAATATTATATAATTACTCCTTATATTTTGGGGGCAATTGTTAGGGCAGGATTTTTAATGACCTGTGATCCTTACCTAATATCCTAATAATGATCCTTGTTTCCATGGCAGATAGTGATCCTCAGAAGAACTTCAAGATCAGGACAATGGATCATCCTAAGGATCCTCATACTAACGATTGTTCTCTTTGAATTTAATGTTGTTTTGCAGGAATTACGAGTTGGACCTGGTCTTGGCAACGTTATTAAGGAATCTTTCACGCTAATTTCGCACATGCATAACCAGAAATAGACGTTGTGGAGAATATGGAAACTTAGCACAAATTACGGGCAATTAGTTAGGCTAAATTTACCTCTGTTTCTAAAGGGGTAACGAGCTAGTAGTTACGTTACTTACCTAAATTCAACCACACACACTTATATAAAGGGCACTCTCGAGCATTTGGAGAGGACAACACATTTCTTACACGCTCTAGCACACTACACCATAGTGATCCTTGTACTTAGCTCGTTATCATCCGAAGTTGTAAACATTGTTTATTATATTGAAGTTTGGTGATCGGTAGTTTCCATCACCCGAGGTTTTTATGCCAGAGATCATTCATTGATCAAGGGCTTTTTCCTCGTATAAATCTTTGTGTCACTTGTGCAGTTTACATAAAAGTGATCCTTTTCTTTATTCATCATTACAAGCATCATTCCCCGTTAACAGAGAGTTTGGTTGCATTATCCTTGTGTGATTTTTGACCAAAACAACTGGATACAGGATCTGGATGCTTACCTTATTAGGGAAAGAGATCATGGGCTCGATGGATTCCTTGAAGCCAAGGTCGCCATAAGAGAAACCTTTGGCAGCAGCAGCGGAGGGCTTAGAGCTGATGGCAACATATGGCTCCTTTTTCACCAAGGCAAGCTTAGAAAAGCTGTCAAGCTCCTCTAGATCAAAAGTAGCAGGGTCCTTGATGGAATCTGCGTAAAAGGGAGTAATTCTAATTTCATTACATGATAGTATTATGAAGTAACCAAACCTATGCAGGAATATTTAACAGATATCCTTACCAGACATGTTGGAATGACTAAAAAAAATATATCTGTTGGAATCAGGATATCTAGCAATTATATTTTTGGGGACAATTGTTATGGGTGAAATTTTGAGCCCATATCCTGACTTTGTATCTTGATTTTTTATTAGTTGTATATGATCAGGATATCGGATCAGGATGCCGGATCAGGATACCGTATCAGGATACCGTATCAGGATATCGGGCCAGGATATTGGTAATATCCTGAGGCAGTATCCTGACTATTACTAACGATTGGCTTGTAAAACGTTGGTTGCAAGGTACCAACGTTAAAAGACTTGATCTACCTGAAGATTCGCTCAAGGTGGTTGAAAAATGGACGTTGATGGTGGAAGAATGGGTCTTGTAACGGTCAGAATAGAAGAAAGGCATATTCCGCGAGAATATCGGATGTTGGTCAACTTTATTGACAATGTAACGGTTAAATGAGCTGAAGACCCGGTTTTATAGTCAATAAGCACGTGGAAAACAAGTAGAAACAGCCCCCAATGTTCAGAATGGAATATTCCGAGCATCCCGGAATAATAGGAGAGTTAGTTTCTTATTTGTAACTATAAATAGAAGGCCAGATCAATAGGAACACACACTTCACTCTCCACTCTCGAACTCGCACTTCATTTTTCTCTCTATTACGCACAAACACTCAACACTTGTAATCGTTGTACCACTTAGCATTGATCTGAGCCATATCCTGCACTGTATCCTGGTTATTCAAGCAATAAGAAGAACAAGGCAGCTGCGATTGTCAGCTCCCGAGGTTTTATGCCGGCGATCTAGATTGATCAAGGGCTTTCCTCGTACATCTCGTGTCAACCTTTACATTTTTGCTCATTGTTTGATCGTAGATACAGCTCAATATCCTGAGCCGTATCCTGAAACTGTTTTTGCAAACAACTTAATTAACATATTTTTGAACACATTCTCTTAGCACACTACCTCACAAAACTAATTTGATCACTTAATTACTTAGGTAATTTTTGACCAAAACAACCCCTACTTATTCCGGTAAATCTCAAGGACGAGATTTAAAACAAGGTGGGGAGAATATAACAATCCGAAAAGACCCCATAACAAATCATAATCGAGACCCCGAACGCACCTGACGGAAACCAGCATGGAAAACCAGAAAACCCAGTTTTGGGTCTCGTCGCGCTACGCGACGACAATGGCAGATGGCGGTTGCGTGATGCGGCGCCTCATTTTTCGAAAGAAGACACGTGCCGCCATGTGGTAGGCCTACGTGGTGACTCATGCCACCTATGCCCTACTCTATTCCGTCACGCTACGCGACGGTGATGGTGAAGAGTGGTCGCGTGATGCAACGAGGATGAATTCCAGCTATAAATTGATCGAGAATTTGACAGTTCAATCTGTTCAATTCTTTTCTTTTCTTTCTCTCTCGAAGTATTGTTATAATACCCGAAGCCCTAAACCCCTAAAACTCTGCTCCGTAATTAGCGTGCTAACCCGGATCACTGGTACGATACCCTGCCCGATTAATTTGATACCAAATCAACGGATGTTAAAGTGTTGCCTGAATAAGGCTATACTTTGTGGTCTACGTTGTGGTTTTGATCCCGTGATTATCGTTAAAGATTGAATTGGGTTAATACATTAATATGTGTTGCATTGTATGTTTAATTAGGAACCCAAGACTTAGACTAGAAGGCTATTACTGAAAACCCTAAATTTGCAAAGTGAGTCATTCTCTTTTATTAAATGATTTCAAACTGTTACTTATATTACAATGATTAAGTCATTGTATTCTTACATGGAAATTAGTGTTAGTATTTGGGGTTTTATATACACTACTTGATAATCTTCACTAGTTGGGAGAATGACTAATAGTGATATGATCACAGTCACAGGAATTGCCGAGTGACAAATACCTTTGGGTAATAGTAAGATATAAACAAATGTAAAAACTCATAATGTTGTAATTATAATAAGGTGTCTTTTTATAAATTTGAATAAACTCACCAGTTTTTCGCTGATTAAATGTTTTTGAAATGCGTTTCAGGTGATTTACTACTGTGAAGAGAAGGAAAAGTGTGACAACTCGTATTTAGAACCGTCTCTTGTATTACATGTTAACTAGTATGAACGTTACGTGATTAGTTGATGTGTGATTTCGTTGAATGTTATGAGTTTTTATTATGTTTCGTGTTATGAAGTTTGGACCGCACATCTTTCACTTGGCCCAACCCCACTCACAACCACTTACTTGACCCGAGACCTCAAGGGCGGCCCAATGATGGGTTCGGCCCACTCACTCCTTGTACGCATACATGGACCTTAGGGGTGTAGTTCCTCATAACTTGCAAAACACTTCACACATACACAAACCCTAAACCTCCTTCTCTTTCTCTCTTGGAACTCGACGGCAGCTCTCACACGGAGACTTTCTCTCGGTTCAATCCAACCCCTTCAATTCGGTTAGTGTTTTCATGATACGTGTTGATCAATGTTGTTATGAATCCATGATTTGATTAAATGATTAGGGTTGCATGTATGATGAACAATAATGTACTACATAATTATGTTCTTGTGAATCGGATGTGTGTGATGATGATAATCGGTTACCATGGCTTGCTTTGGAATTGATTACATGATGAACTAGAACCGAATGCTTGTTAATCGGCTGTGATGTTATGATTTGTGGTATTAATTGGCTTATCGTACACATGACTTAGGGTTGCATGATAGTCTTTAAATTCATTAATCATATGATCCGATTATGTGTCCCTTATGATATTGAATTACTGTTCTTGAATTGATAATGATATGAATACGGTTGAATGATGATTAATGATTGATTTGATCTGATTGTGAAACTGCCAAAGTTGTTTGCAATTGTTACGGAAATCATGAGCTGCAAATAAGGACATCAGTTACGATTTGCTAGTCTCGACACGGGTTGCGAGTCGAGAACTCCTAGTCTCGACTCGAGACCACGACGCCGACACAAACAGCACAACCCGAGACCACGGTTGCGGGTCCGGTTGCGACTCGAGGTCGTGTATACTCGACTAGTACATGATGACCCGAGACCTCCTTGTTGCGACTCGAGACCTGGAGGCCAGCACAACTCGAGACCGCCCTGTCTCGACTCGGGATCTCTAGTCTCGACTCGAGACCACGAACACATGCACACTGATTTGGACTTGCACACTGTTACGAGCCCAACCTTTTGGGCCGCATACTTGGACATTGTTTACGTGACTAGACTGTTATTGATCTGCCATGATTATACGTGTATGCTATGGTCACTACTTGTGTACAATACGTGTGGAATATACGTGCACTACTTGAATACGAACCTAACTTGTATGGTAACCATGGTAGGACGTGGTTGACCACCATATAGCTTAACTGAACTTTTCTGTGTATCTGCCGAGCAAACCAAGGTGAGTTCACACAGCCAAGGCATGGGATTCCCGGGTTGGGAATGGGTTGGAAGGTTTGAAATGGATAATTACTCGTACTTACGCTATTGCTAGACTATATACCATCGTCCTCAGGTTAGTCAGGACACTTACGTAAAACCTACGTAAATTAGTATCTACCACTGTCTCCCGGGTCGGGAGGACACTTACGTAAAACCTACGTGAACTCATACCTACTACTGTCCTAGGGTTATGCAGGACACTTACGTAAAACCTACGTAAACCCCATGCGTACCACTGTCCTCGGGGAACGGCACTCACGTAAAACCTACGTGACCTTGTACGTATTCCTGTTCTCGGGCTAAGAAGAACACATGGTTGCAAATAGTCTAGTAAGTATAAATATGAGAAGCCCCCACCAGTAATAAGTATAATCACGGGAAACCCCCCCCCCCCCTCACTAGTAGTACATACATTCATGGGAAGCCCCCACTAAATGAATATACGTTTTGCTATTACGAACTTACTTTCTGTGAACTCGCTCAACTAGATGTTGACTCTCTGCTCCATGCCTTGCAGGACCTTAGGTACTTATGGAGCTTGCACAGGGAGGAGCAGGTCGTTGTGGGACATGGATCGTAGATGCCATGTTAAACGTTTAAACATTTGAACTTATGATTCACTTTGGGTTTACATACTTATGCTTCCGCTACTCAAATTATGTTTTGTTTGGTTTGAACATCAATTGTATTGAATTGGGTTTTACGAACTACTTTAATTATTATACACCATGTTCAATATGATTGATGGCTTGATCCTGGTCATGTCACGCCTCCAAGCGGTGGTACTCCGCGTGTGGATTTTGGGGGTGTGACAGATTGGTATCAGAGCCATTGGTTATAGAGAACTCGGTTTTAATAAGGGAAGAACGTATTTATTAAAACCAGACTATAACAAGAACAGTGCTCTCAACGATCCACAACGACGCTTCGCTCCACGTGCAAGACTCAACATCCTAGGTAATATGGTTTATGTTTATATTGCCTACTTGCTAGATTACATGGAACTTTGCTCGTAGTATGCTTAGATACACATGACCCTATTACATGAGAATGCCTATGTGCTTACACTCTTCTGTCATCGCACTACTCGCGAACCATTCTCACTTATGCTACTTTTACTATGAAGATCATGTCTGGACGTGTTAACATGACTCAAGCCCAGTTGACGGCTCTCATTAACGAACAAGTTGCTGCGGCACTTGCAGCCGCACAAGCAGGAGGTATATCCTGTGGTTATATCTCACACTAGGATCTTTAGATCCTACACTCCTAGACCAACTCTTGTGTTTAACTTTGCCCTATTCGTACACAATAGGTCAACACGCACCGCAACCAGTTTGCACTTTCAAGAACTTCATGGACTGTCGTCCAAGCACGTTCAGTGGCACGGAAGGAGCAGTGGGACTACTCCATTGGTTTGAGAAGCTCGAGTCAGTGTTCGAGATGTGTGAATGCCCTGAGGCTCGCAGGGTCAAGTATGCCACTGGCACGTTAGAAGGAATTGCGCTAACTTGGTGGAACGCGCAAGTTCAGATTTTAGGGTTGGCAGCTGCTAACGCCACCCCTTGGAACGATTTTAAGGAACTAATCAAGCGAGAATACTGCACGCGTGATGACATCCACAAGTTGGAAGTGGAGCTTTATCACCTAAAGATGACAGGATCGGAAATTGAGGCTTATACGAAACGGTCAAACGAACTGGCCATCTTGTGTCCAACTATGGTGGACCCTCCAATTAAGCGCATTGAGTTGTATCTCAAGGGTTTAGCGCCAGAAATCCAGAGCCACGTGACATCGGCTAATCTCGACAACATCCAGGATATTCAGCGACTCGCTCATCGTCTCACTGATCAGGCAGTGGATCAGGACAAGCTACCGAAATGTATCAGCGCTGCTACTGCTACCACATCAGCCGCTACTCCTGCTACCCCCAGTGACAACAAAAGAAAGTGGGAAGGGGATTCTAGCAAAGGTTCAGCAACAGTTCAGTCTCAGGCTCAGCAACAAAAGACTGACCACTACCAGAGTCCTAGCCAGCAGTCTTCTGGTAGTCGTGGGCAGAGAAGATATCAGGGAAATCATCCAAAGTGCCACAACTGTAACAGGCACCACAGCGGCCAGTGCAACAAGGGTCGTTGCCAAAGGTGTCTCAAGATGGGCCACGAGGCCAAAGACTGTAGGAGCCCACGGCCTGCGAATCAGAACCAGCAACCACAACTACCAGCTCCACAGAACCAGCAACAGCAGCAACAGCGAGGCAACAGGGGATGCTTTCAGTGTGGTGCTGAAGGCCATTTCAAGCGGGATTGCCCCCAGATAAACCAGAATCGCAACAACAACAACAATCAAGGCAATGGTAACAACGGTGGGGACAATAATGGCAATGAAGCTAGGGATCGTGCTTTTGTGCTAGGTCGAGGTGACGCAAGGAACGATCCTAACGTGGTCATGGGTAAGTTTCTTCTCGATGATATTTATGTTACTGTTTTGTTTGATTCGGGTGCAGATACAAGTTATATGTCTTTGAAAGTTAGCCAAATGTTAAAACGTGCACCCACACTTCTGAACACTAAGCATGTCGTAGAGTTAGCTAATGGTAAGAGCCTAGAGGCCACGCACATAGTTCAGGGTTGTAATCTTATCCTCGCGGGTCAGACTTTCTCCATCGATCTCATTCCCATAGTTTTGGGTAGTTTCGACATCGTCATTGGTATGGATTGGTTATCTCAACATCACGCGGAGATCTTGTGCAAGGAGAAGATTGTTCGTATCCCTCGTTCTGGTCGGGAACCTCTCGAGGTTCAAGGCGACAAGAGTGGTGCTGTGGTTGGCATCATCTCTTTTCTAAAGGCTCAGAAGTGTTTACGTAAGGGCCACACTGCCATTCTGGCACTTGTCATCGATGCATCAGCAAAAGAAAAGAAATTGGAGGACATTCCAATAGTTCGCGACTTTCCTCAAGTGTTTCCAGAGGAATTACCTGGTCTACCGCCTCATCGCCAGGTCGAGTTCCAAATCGAGCTAGCACCAGGAGCAGCACCGATAGCACGTGCACCGTATCGATTAGCTCCATCAGAGTTGGAAGAACTCTCTACACAGCTACAGGAACTCTTGGATAAGGGTTTCATTCGACCTAGCTCTTCGCCTTGGGGAGCCCCAGTACTATTTGTGAAGAAGAAGGATGGTACCTTCCGTATGTGCATTGACTACCGCGAACTGAACAAGGTGACGGTGAAGAACCGTTATCCTCTTCCGCGTATCGACGACTTATTCGACCAGTTGCAAGGGTCGAGCTACTACTCCAAGATAGACTTGAGGTCAGGTTACCATCAGCTGAGAGTCCGGGATGAGGACGTCTCCAAAACCGCATTCAGAACTCGCTACGGCCACTACGAGTTCCTAGTCATGCCATTTGGGCTAACGAACGCACCGACAGTCTTTATGGACCTTATGAACAGGGTGTGCAAACCCTATCTAGACAAGTTTGTGATAGTATTCATCGACGACATCCTGATCTACTCCAAGAGTCAGGAGGAACACGAGCAGCACTTACGGCTTATCTTGGAACTTCTTCGAAAGGAACAACTGTACGCCAAGTTTTCGAAATGTGACTTCTGGCTTCGTGAAGTCCAATTCCTAGGCCACGTGGTAAACAAGGATGGGATTCATGTTGATCCATCCAAGGTAGATTCGATCAGAGATTGGCCTGCGCCTCGCACTCCAACGAAAATACGCCAATTCTTGGGTTTGGCGGGTTATTACAGACGATTCATCAAAGACTTCTCAAAGATTACACAGCCGCTTACGCTACTGACACAGAAAGGTGTCACCTACCATTGGGGCAATACTCAGGAAACTGCTTTTCAGCACTTAAAGGATAGACTTTGCAGTGCACCTATCCTCTCATTGCCAGAGGGCACGGACGACTTCGTGGTTTATTGTGATGCATCCATTCAGGGTCTTGGATGTGTGTTAATGCAGCGCGACAAGGTCATTGCTTACGCTTCGCGCCAACTCAAGGTTCATGAACGGAACTACACGACGCACGACTTAGAGCTGGGAGCTGTTGTTTTCGCGCTTAAGATATGGCGACACTACCTGTACGGTACCAAGTGCACTATCTACACCGACCACAGGAGTCTCGAGCATATCTTCAAGCAGAAGGAATTGAACATGCGTCAACGTCGATGGGTTGAACTACTGAACGATTACGAATGCGCTATCAAGTACCATCCAGGCAAAGCCAATGTTGTGGCTCACGCTCTCAGTCGGAAAGATACTACACCTAGGCGTGTACGAGCCTTACAGCTCACTATTCAGTCTAGTCTTCCTACACAGATACGAGATGCTCAGGTAGAAGCATTGAAACCAGAAAACGTCAGGGCTGAAGCCCTACGCGACTCAAGGCAACGACTAGAACAGAAGGAAGACGGTGCCTATTACGTAACGGGGCGTATTTGGGTCCCACTGTATGGCGGTTTACGAGAACTCGTGATGGATGAAGCTCACAAATCTCGCTACTCGGTACATCCAGGGTCGGATAAAATGTACCACGACATCAGAACAACATATTGGTGGCCTAGCATGAAGGCCCACATCGCTACTTATGTCAGCAAGTGCTTGACCTGTACAAAAGTCAAGGCAGAGTATCAGAAACCAGCAGGCTTACTTCAGCAACCAAAGATACCACAGTGGAAATGGGAGGAAATTTTCATGGATTTTGTTACAAGCCTACCTAGATCCTAGCGTGAGAACGATACTATTTGGGTGATCGTGGATCGACTCACAAGGTCTTCTCACTTCTTGGCAATCAAAGAAACAGACAAGTTTTCCACACTAGCAGACGTATACTTGAAAGAAGTGGTCTCAGGGCACGGGGTGCCCACCTCTATCATTTCGGATCGCGATGCACGATTCACATCAGAACTATGGCAAGCAATGCACAAGGCTTTTGGCTCTCGGTTAGATATGAGCACGGCTTATCACCCTCAGACGGATGGGCAGTCTGAGCGCACGATTCAAACTCTAGAAGACATGCTTCGGGCATGTGTCATCGATTTCGGCAACAGCTGGGAAAAGCATCTCCCTTTGGTGGAGTTCTCATACAATAACAGTTATCACACCAGCATACAAGCCGCTCCATTCGAGGCATTGTACGGGCGTAAATGCCGGTCACCTCTCTGTTGGGCAGAGGTGGGGGATAGTCAGATCACGGGTCCAGAACTTATAGTGGACACCACGGAAAAGATTGCACAAATACGACAACGTATGGCGGCAGCTCGTGACCGTCAGAAAAGTTACGCTGATAAGCGCAGGAAACTACTCGATTTCCAAGTTGGGGATCGAGTGCTACTCAAAGTCCTGGAAGGGTGTAGTTCGTTTTGGCAAACGGGGCAAGCTCAATCCGCGGTATGTCGGACCGTTCGAAATTATAGAAAGGATAGGCAAAGTAGCCTACAGACTAAACCTACCAGCTGAACTCGGTGCAGTTCACAACGTTTTTCACGTGTCGAATCTGAAGAAGTGCCTGTCAGATGAGACCCTCATAATTCCTTTGAAAGAGCTCACTATCGACGAACGGTTGCACTTCGTCGAGGAACCAGTTAAAATTACGGACCGGGATATTAAGGTCCTCAAGCACAAGAGAATCCCTCTTGTTCGAGTTCGTTGGAACTCCCGTCGTGGCCCAGAGTTCACCTGGGAACGAGAAGATCAGATGAAAGAAAAATACCCCCAATTGTTCGCGAACAGTACAACCACTACTGAGGCTGAAGCTACCACGGAATTTCGGGACGAAATTCCAGATCAACGGGGGGAGGATGTGACACCCCAGGAAAACCAGTAAACGATAAAACTTACCTAGCTTCCTTAGTAAGTACGTACCAAATTTTGGGACGAAATTTCTTTTAAGTTGGGGATAATGTGACAACTCGTATTTAGAACAGTCTCTAGTATTACGTGTTAACTTGTATGAACGTTACGTGATTAGTTGATGTGTGATTTCGTTGAATGTTATGAGTTTTTATTATGTTTCGTGTTATGAAGTTTGGACCGCACATCTTTCACTTGGCCCAACCCCTCTCACAACCACTTACCTGACCCGAGACCTCAAGGGCGGCCCAATGATGGGTTTGGCCCACTCACTCCTTGTACGCATACATGGACCTTAGGGGGTGTAGTTCCTCATAACTTGCAAAACACTTCACACATACACAAACCCTAAACCTCCTTCTCTTTCTCTCTTGGAACTCGACGGCAGCTCTCACACGGAGACTTTCTCTCGGTTCAATCCAACCCCTTCAATTCGATTAGTGTTTTCATGATACGTGTTGATCAATGTTGTTATGAATCCATGATTTGATTAAATGATTAGGGTTGCATGTATGATGAACAATAATGTACTACATAATTATGTTCTTGTGAATCGGATGTGTGTGATGATGATAATCGGTTACCATAGCTTGCTTTCAAATTGATTACATGATGAACTAGAACCGAATGCTTGTTAATCGGCTGTGATGTTATGATTTGTGGTATTAATTGGCTTATCGTACACATGACTTAGGGTTGCATGATAGTCTTTAAATTCATTAATCATATGATCCGATTATGTGTCCCTTATGATATTGAATTACTGTTCTTGAATTGATAATGATATGAATACGGTTGAATGATGATTAATGATTGATTTGATCTGATTGTGAAACTGCCAAAGTTGTTTGCAATTGTTACGGAAATCATGAGCTGCAAATAAGGAAATCAGTTACGATTTGCTAGTCTCGACACGGGTTGCGAGTCGAGAACTCTTATTCTCGACTCGAGACCACGACGCCGACACAAACAGCACAACCCGAGACCACGGTTGCGGGTCCGGTTGCGACTCGAGGCCGTGTAGACTCGACTAGTACATGATGACCCGAGACCTCCTTGTTGCGACTCGAGACCTGGAGGCCAGCACAACTCGAGACCGCCCTGTCTCGACTCGAGATCTCTAGTCTCGACTCGAGACCACGAACACATGCACACTGATTTGGACTTGCACACTGTTACGAGCCCAACCTTTTGGGCCGCATACTTGGACATTGTTTACGTGACTAGACTGTTATTGATCTGCCATGATTATATGTGTATGCTATGGTCACTACTTGTGTACAATACGTGTGGAATATACGTGCACTACTTGAATACGAACCTAACTTGTATGGTAACCATGGTAGGACGTGGTTGACCACCATATAGCTTAACTGAACTTTTCTGTGTATCTGCCGAGCAAACCAAGGTGAGTTCACACAGCCAAGGCATGGGATTCCCGGGTTGGGAATGGGTTGGAAGGTTTGAAATGGATAATTACTTGTACTTACGCTATTGCTAGACTATATACCATCGTCCTCAGGTTAGTCAGGACACTTACGTAAAACCTACGTAAATTAGTATCTACCACTGTCTCCCGGGTCGGGAGGACACTTACGTAAAACCTACGTGAACTCATACCTACTACTGTCCTAGGGTTATGCAGGACACTTACGTAAAACCTACGTAAACCCCACGCGTACCACTGTCCTCGGGGAAGGGCACTCACGTAAAACCTACGTGACCTTGTACGTATTCCTGTTCTCGGGGTAAGAAGAACACATGGTTGCAAATAGTCTAGTAAGTATAAATATGGGAAGCCCCCACTAGTAATAAGTATAATCACGGGAAACCCCCCCCCCCTCACTAGAAGTACATACATTCATGGGAAGCCCCCACTAAATGAATATACGTTTTGCTATTACGAGCTTACTTTTTGTGAACTCGCTCAACTAGTTGTTGACTCTCTGCTGCATGCCTTGCAGGACCTTAGGTACTTATGGAGCTTGCACAGGGAGGAGCAGGTCATTGTGGGACATGGATCGTAGATGCCATGTTAAACGTTTAAACATTTGAACTTATGATTCACTTTGGGTTTACATACTTATGCTTCCGCTACTCAAATTATGTTTTGTTTGGTTTGAACATCAATTGTATTGAATTGGGTTTTACGAACTACTTTAATTATTATACACTATGTTCAATATGATTGATGGCTTGATCCTGGTCATGTCACGCCTCCAAGCGGTGGTACTCCGCGTGTGGATTTTGGGGGTGTGACAAAAAGTGCTATGAGGCACTCAAGTTTAAATAAGTGGCTGTGTAACCTGAATAAAATGTGTTTTGTAATTACGGGTTTATCCCGGTGAAAATCTTTTATTTAAATATGGGTTTTATCACATAGTTTATGAAATGAAAGCTACAGTGTTTTAAAAACTCTGAGATTTTCCCAGACTCCGGTCCTATTGAAAATTCCGCTACGATAATTTTAATAAACACCGGTACCACTTATATCTGCTCACGGCTCTTGCGCAGGGTAGGGTCTGGGGTTCTGACATTCGCTATCTCTTATCTTCCACCATTAGGAACAACAGGAATGATTTGTCTAAAATCCCCACTAAAAACAATAACCTTACCCCTCTGGAAGTGTTCATATTGAAGATATCATTCATCATTCTATCCAATGCTTCGAAGGCATGTTTATGTACCATGGGTGCTTCGTCCCATATAATTAACTTGGTCTCACGCAGTAATCTAGCCAGAGGCGGATCTACATTGAGTGATACGAGTTCACGCGAACCCACGACCTTTCGGAATTTTAATAGAGATTATTTATGAAAAACAACAATGAACCCATAAAAAATATTGGAGATGAACCCATTAACAAAAGCAATGTATAGTTTCGTGGTTAAAACTCCTATTATCTAAACAAAGGATCTTGGGTTCGAGACCCACTGACATCATTTTTTTGCAAATATAATTGAATTGTGATTTTGTTACATATTGCACCCATTTGTTCGAGACCCACTGGCATCATCCTTTTTCTTATTAGGTTAGAAAATGTGAATATGATTATACGAATACTGTTAAATTGCTAATGCATAATGAAATGATTATGTGATGAACCTTACTCGACCCGACCCGACCCGACCCGACCCGATCCGAACCATCAAACTGACATGAAAATTTTCATATCCGATTAAATAAATAGTGAACCCACCGGAAAAAAATCATGGATCCGCCACTGAAGCTAGCCACATCACTATTTGGTTTTATATGACAAATTGAATCCTCAGTAAGATTTAAGGAATATGAAACCTGGAGTGTGCGGTACTGTCACCGGTCAATAACAACGATGCAATTTCACTAGATGCGACATTTAATACGATTTTAACTTTAGATCTAATTGACGTCGGCAATGTCTTCCATAAGAAGGTTTTACCGCCTCCACCATATCCATAAACAAAAAATTACACCGCCTGCGTTACCGTCAACGACTTTCGTTATTTCTTCAAAAACAGACCGTTGTTCATCGGTTAATGTAGTCATTTTCACATACACATGCTAGAGGTGTCCTTCACCTGTTCTCAACATCACAGGCCCAACAGGATAGCCTATAGCCTATCCACCCATTCCTGTTATTGTAAGGGGGGGGGGGGGGGGGGGGGGAATTAGCTTTCCAAAAAAAAGAGTTACACTAATTAACAAACTAATAAATGTATAATGTATAACACAACTAATAATGCAGTTTAATCCAATATTACCAGATCTGACGTAGAAGCATCCAAAATAATCTTCACAAAGCCTGGAACCGTTGCTTTAGAAAACAGAGAATAATACTTTTTAGTTATATTGTAATATTGCTGCTTCACATGATGATGCAAATAATTATCCCCGAATTAGGTAAAGTTTGTGAAGAAAAGCTTAGTGAACATCAATGACGAGATGCAATTTCAAAAAAACAAATCGGAAGATATAAGTTTCTTGAATACCTTCAAAAGACATGGTTCAACGTAAACCATTAAGAAAAAAAGTAAACCCTACACTTCAATTTCGGGTGAACTAGAAAAGACAAACATATACAATTAGGCAAAGTTTGTCAAGAAAAGTTAAGTGAAAACCAAAGAGGAAGTTCTAAATTAGATATTATATGCGAATTCAAAGAACAAATCGAAATACCAGTTTCTTAAACACCTTCCAAATACATGTGTCAAGGTAATCATTAAGAAAAAAAAAGTAAATCCTGTACTTCAATTTCAGATGAACTAAAAAAGACAAACATATACAATTAGGGTTTATAATGTATAGAATGAACATCAAAAAGAGGGGTTTTGAAAGATACGACCAATAAATCTTGTAATCAAACATTAGGAAAACAATGGATTCATTAATGAATTTAATGGATAAAGGTCACAAAATGAATGAATATTAAGAAGAGTTAATTACACAAATGGGTCCTGTGGTTTATAAATAATTTCGCCTTTGGGTACTAACTTATTTTTTTAACAGGTTTAGGTTCTATGGTTTCAATTTTGTAACATCTTTGGGTACTAACACCAAAATTAGTTAATTAATGACTAAAATACCCTTGCATTTTTTTAAGTTTATCAATATAACACATTTGGGTACTAACACCTAATTTTATTTAAGTTTAAATCAATTTTACAAAATCTATTTATTTTTTTATTTTCATTATTTTATTATATCTCTTAATTAACATAAACTCTATTTATTTTTTTTTTATTTTCATATTTTTATTAAATTTCTTATTTAACATAAAATCTACTTGTTACACCAGTATTTTTTTTAAATAGATTTTTTAAATAAAATCTACTAGCTATATAGTTTTATGTAAATTAAATTTTAATTTTCAGTTTTGGATTGAAATGATTGATAATAATAAATATCTTTCATGTAAAAAAAATTAAGCCATTTTTAACTCGTTTTTTGTTCATTTACATTTTACTATTTTAGAAAATATTTAATTTACATAAAATCTACTAGTTGCACCAGTAAAATCTACTAGCTATATAGTTTTATGTAAATTAAAAATCTATTTTACAAAAAAAAAACTAGTTAAAAAAAGGCTTAAATTTTTTTAGTTTTATCTAAAATACCTAGCTATATAGTTTTATCTAAAATACCTAGCTATATAGTTTTATGCAAATTAAATATCTTTCTAAAATAGTAAAATGTAAATGAACAAAAAAAAAAACGAGTTAAAAAAAGGCTTAATTTTTTTTACATGAAAGATATTTATTATTATCAATCATTTCAATCCAAAATTGAAAATGAAAATTTAATTTAATAAAACTAATAGCTTGTAGATTTTATTTAAAAAATCTATTTAAAAAAATACTGGTGTAACAAGTAGATTTTATGTTAAATAAGAAATTTAATAAAAATATGAAAATAAAAAAATAAATAGAGTTTATGTTAATTAAGAGATATAATAACATAATGAAAATAAAAAAAATAAATAGATTTTGTAAAATTGATTTAAACTTAAATAAAATTAGGTGTTAGTACCCAAATGTGTTACATTGATAAACTTAAAAAAATACAAGGGTATTTTAGTCATTAATTAACTAATTTTGGTGTTAGTACCCAAAGGTGTTACAAAATTGAAACCACAGAACCTAAACTTGTTAAAAAAATAAGTTAGTACCTTAAGGCGAAATTATGTATAAACCACAGGACCCATTTATGTAATTAACTCTATTAAGAAACAATTAAGAAATTAACCTTGAAGATATTGATTGAAATATCAACCACCGAATCAAAGAAACAACAGAGGAATACGAATCGATTTATAGGTGTTGTCCCGTCCGCGTTGCAGGTCGATGACCGAATAATTCTTAACCAATTTAAAAAACAGTACCATAGTTTTGCTATAAAGTAAAAAAAAAAGTGTCAGGCAGCTCCTTGACACGATTTTTAGCTACGGACAAAGTCATATTTTTATTTTTACTTGTGGGAAAAATCAATTTTTTCCCCAAGGGTAAAATCCTAATTTTTAGCTAGGGTAAAAGCGTATTTTTATTTTGTACTGTGGGCAAAAAAACGTAATTTTGATTTTAGGGTGATATCGTAATTTTGAACCGAGTGGAAAATCGTAAATTTTAGCTGGGGGCAGAAGCATATTTTTATTTTGAACTGGAGACAAAAACGTAATTTTAAACTGGGGAAAAACCGTAATTTTAAAGTGGGTATAAAATAATAAACTGGTGTAAAATCGTAATTTTGAGCCGGGGGAAAAGAAAATTTTATTTTGAACTGGGGCGAAAATGTAATTTTGGCCGAGGGTAAAAGCGTAATTTTTTTACCAAGGGCGAAATCGTATTTTCGGTTTAGCTGGGTGTAAACTCATATTTTTATTTTGAACCAGGGGAAAATCATAATTTTGAACCGAAGGTAAAATCGTAACTTTGAGGTAGGGAAAACGATAATTTTATTTTTAGTTGGGGGCAAAAAAAGTAATTTTAAACTGAGGGTGAAATCGTACTTTTGAACCGAGGGAAAAATCGTAATTTTGGTCTGGGGGCAAAAGTATAATTTTATTTTGAACTGGGGGCGAAGACGTAATTTTAAACTGGGGGCAAAACCGTAATTTTAAAGCGGGTATGAAATAAAAAAATGAGGGTAAAATCGTAATTTTTAAACCTATGGCAAAATCGTAATTTTGAGATGCTGGCAAAAGGGTTATTATATTTTTTAGTTGGGAGAAAAGCGTAATTTTAAACTGGCGGTAAAACTGTAATTTTAAAGTGTATATAAAATAATAAAATGGTTGGTACAATATAGGAGGGACGACCGCCCATTTCGACTAATGACAGGGAAACACTATTCCCTGCCATTGTCTTTGTATATGTTAGAATAGAATAGAATAATGTATCAATATTCAATTATAAATCTATCCTATCTAATAAATAAAGAACTTGGGTTGCCACGTAGAACCCTTGACAATCTATTATTTTGGAGGGAAAGTTTTATACAATATTGATATTTATTATTTAAGTAATTTAATTCTTTAATTTCTTTAAATATGTAAACAAAATAATATATATAAATTCCGTAAACTATGTTTCCATTTCTTTAATAATATATATTCTGTTATGCTCAATTCAATTTCCCTTTGACGCTTCTTAATAGGAGAGTTAGGTAGTTTCATTAACAACAATTTGTTACTCAAATTTTGATTTTTCTACTTGGTTCAAATTAAGAATACTCCTTTTTCTGTAGGAAAAAAAACAGAGAGCAACACATCCATCATATTTGATGTTTGTTTTAGGGGTGATTGAGATTGCTTGTGCATCTTTTACTTCCCAAACACCACTCTCTTACCTTCTCTTTTAGTTTGTTTTGTTAAAGTGTCTGTTTTTTATCATTATTTGTGGATATTTGATATTATATGCTGCACCAGATTTGAAGTCAAAAGTATTTAGGAATTATTTTTTTTCATAATTTTTGATGTTCAAACATTAAAATTAAAAATATATATATTTGAAGTTAGATTTAGAGATTTAAAGAAGTATTTTTAACATAAATTACTAAATTAGATAGCTTATTTTAACAAACTTTTGATGCAGCAGGTTTCAAAACCCTCCTTTGCTAATAAAGTATTAGGTGATGATAAAGTAAGATTTAAAGATTTAAAGATTTAAAAAATATATTTTTAACATAAATTAGATAGCTTTTTGGATATAGACATTGTTTGTGTTTGTTTAGTAGTATTGGTTGAGATTGAGTTTAAGGGCATATAACTACTAATGATGACGAGCACGATGAAAATTCTCATGCTAAAGAAGATGTAGGAAGTATGACTTGCATTGGGTGCGAGTCTTCTTGTGACAATCCAAAGATGGTGCCATGCTACCTGGCCTATTACGATAGCTTTAAGAAATAAGGTCAACTTTAAGGTTAATTTTCAACTCAAAACTTTTGGTAATTTTAAATTTATGTTTGTTATTGGTATGACTTTTGGTAAGTTTGAATTTATGTTTGTTATTGGTACGATCGTTTTGTTTGTGTTTACTCTGGTGTCGGCCTTGTGGTTGTAGGATGTCAAATCTCCTTTTCATTCAGCCTTAAGGGGTTGGGAAAAAAAAAAGCTTTAGGTCTTAGTATGGGTACACTAAGAATCTGTGATTTGTGATTTCTTTTTCATTATAGTATTGTATACCATTTTTAAGAGGACTTAACCTATTATAACAATTTGATTGGTCGGATAAAAGGTTGACTTGGTTGAAATTACTGATGGGATGGTTTGTATTTTAACCACCAAACATTTACGCATACCATTAAGTGTGTATTTCTACTATTTTATTATATGATCCTTGCCATATATTTTATTTTTAAATAACAACTTTTAAACATTCGATCTATGTTACAATTTTATAGTGTTTTTGTTTTCAACCCGTGTAATACACGGGTTACTAACCTAGTAAATAAAATAGAATAAAATAGTTCACGTTGATTAACATATAATTATTAATACGTGGGTTAATTGATTCATGGTCAATTAATTGTAATTTCACTTGTAAATACTATTATTATCTCACTTGTAAATAATACAAGTGTTTATAACTACTAACTTAAATTGATATATTACAAATATATGATTAACACCTTTAACCAACTACCACTTGATTTGTAAATTCCACTTGAATAATTCATATAGAGGGTAATCAAGACTAAAAGATATCTAAAGCTCTAGTTTAAAACTCATAAAACTAAATATATGAATTGAAGTTGTTTAAATAAGTTTAAGAATAACTGAAGATATCTTTGTTAATTTAATTGGCTTGCAACATATGTTCCATAAGACAAAGTTGAAAACCAAGAATTCTTATGTTCATTTTCTTCTTGAGTTTTACCATATACGTCACAATCATCATAATATTTTAAAACCCATATAACAACCATCATATAATTTGGAACAATGTGTACTACAGAGGTTGTGGTGGTACCTCATCTTAAAGTAGAACACTAGATGTTTGTAGTACTCGACGAAAAAGAGAATCGTACAACTCCAACAATGGTGTGCTTGGGTGGTGCTTGTTCATTGTTAGTGCAACTTCAATAGCCCAAAAAAGCCGTGAGTGAATCAATGAACAATATTGGGGGTGAGGAGATCGAAAGAGGGGGACATATAAAGATCAAAGATTTGTTGAGATTTTCTAGGAAAATTTCAATGGATTTGAATTGATGAAAAGCATGTAACACCTCCTCGATTTTATGGGAAATGATCTCTAGTTGGAGCGCTATACAACCAATCTATGCCTACAGCTAGAAGGATCTCTTCCAGATCCACCTCGTCTCGTCTCCCATGGCTCAGAAACTAAGAAAAAATGATTCGATCAGTTATTATGGTTATTTTTTTTTTTTTGAAAAGAGAACTTCACTAAAACAACCTCCGACCCAAACGGGCAAAAGGCCAAACAAACAAACACTCCCCCGACCCAAACGGGCAAAGGGCACACAAACAAACGAATTACAACATGTACATAGGGTATTTACACCAGTCTGCCCAACTAATATATTTACAAGAGGATCTATTTTTAACCCAAGAAAACCCTCTCGACTTTATTTCCCCTATGATATCCTGCGAACTCCTTTTAATCTGATTAAAAACCACATCATTTCTCCCTTTCCATATGCACCAGCAAGTAATAATCCCCAGCCCGTAAATGATCTTATCCGCCTTCTTACCCCTCTTAATGACCTTGTGGATGTCTAAAATGTCTTTGAACTCAAAAAAGAACAAAGGCGGGATGTTGCACCAAACGCTGAAAGCCGCCCACACCCGCATAGCCACCGAGCATGCAGTGAATAAGTGATCAACCGTTTCCTCGAAATCGTCGCAGAAAGGGCATAGAACCGAGGTTATCTCCACATTTCTACTTCTTAAATTAGTTCTCGTAGGGAGCCTATCCAAATTGCCTCTCCAGGCCATAATATTACATTTTATGGGCACCCATTTACACCATACAAAATTAGGCGGGTGATTAATACCTCTATCCATAATTAAAGCCTTTTTAACCACCTTCACTGAGAAGATATTTTGACTATCGTCATTCCAATACCACGCATCCTTGTCGTTGGAAAGCCTCGTTAAAAGCTGAGAACCTCAATGCATTCCTGCCATTCTTGTAACTCCTCGTCGGATTCCGGCTGTCTGGACCATTGCCACGAAAAAACCCCATTTTCTTGAAACGCTTCCATTTTCTCTGCGACCCTGCATGATTTAAACTTCGCCAGACCAAACAAATTAGGCCATCTTTCCATGAAGGGAAAATCGCCCACCCAAGTGTCAATCCAAAAACGAATATCATCCCCTTTCCCCACTTTACCCATTATTAACCGATTTAGCCCCTTCCCATTTAATTTCATTTTGAAAAACAACTTCGCTATATTTTTCCAACACCCCGCAATGTTTCCGTTAAGCGGAAGGAAGCTACTTTGGTTGTTCTTCCAATGGCAAGCTTCCATCACTTTACACCACAAGTTATGATTCTCCACCCTATATCTCCACCCCCATTTAACAAGAAGGGCCTCATTGACCTCTTTGAGTCTGTTTGTACCCAACCCACCTTTAGTCTTAGGCCACGTGACCCAATCCCAAGCCACCCAATTCATTTTCGAATTACTGTTAGAACCTGCCCAAAGAATTTTTTTCATTTTGGCTTCGAGATTCTTAATCACACCTACCGGGGCCTTATATAAAGAAAAATAATAAATAGGCAGACTCTCTAACACCGAATTAATCAGGGTAAGTCTCCCCCCTATCGACAAAGTTTTAGCTTTCCAAACCGATAATCTTTTATCAAAAACCTCAATAATAGGACTCCAGTTGTTAATTCTGTTCATATTGGTTCCCACCATAATCCCCAAGTAAGAAAGCGGAAAAGAATCCGTGTTACACCCAATCACTTTAGCCATGTCAGCCACAACACCATTATCCACCCCCAACTCGTATATGTTAGTTTTATGAAGGTTGATTTTAAACCCGAACACAAATAAAAAATCCTTAAACATCTAGCCACGTTCTTAACATTTTCCTTATCCCAATCCCCCAACAAGAGAGCATCATCTGCATAGAGGAGATGAGATATTACCGGACCGTTGTTAGGAGTTTGAATACCTTTGAACTTCCCTTCATTCCTAGCTTTGCATAAAATACTAGAAAGAGCTTCCATGACCAACAGGAACAGGAACGGGGATAACGGGTCTCCCTGTCTAACCCCTTTTGAACATCTAAATTCAAAGGTAGGAGACCCGTTCACCAATACCGAGGATCTAGCCGAAGCTAGGATCCCATTGATCCATTTACACCATAAAGCAGGAAAACCCATTTGCCCCATGATGTCCAAAAGAAAACTCCAACTCACGTTATCATAAGCTTTTTCAAAATCAATTTTTAAAAGAAAAGCCTTTTTTTTATCTTTTTTGACCCAAGCTAAGACCTCATTTAGAATTAACGGGCTGTCCAGAATGTACCTCCCTTTAAGAAACGCCGTTTGATTCTCCGAAATGATGGTCCCAATAACCTTTTTGAGCCGATTAGCCAGAATCTTCGAGATAGTTTTGCTTATCACCCCTATCAGATTGATCGGTCTGTACTCACTCAGCCCCACTGGATCCTTGTTTTTCGGGATAAGAGTAATGAAGGATGAACTACACCCCATCGCGATAGATCCTTTCCTGTAAAAGGAATCTAACAAGCTATAGAAATCGTATTCGAACAAATTCCAATACCTTTTGATGAATTTGAAGTTGAAACCGTCCGGCCCTGGAGCTTTGTCTGACCCACACTCAAACACCGCACTTTTGATCTCTTCTCTGCTAAAAGGAACCGTTAGGGAAACCGCATCAATCTCTGATAGACGTCTAACATTGTGGCATATGAGTTTTGGTCTATCCTTAATTTTTTCCTCGAAAGCCTTTCTGAAGAAAATCATAATCTCTTTTTTAATCAGAGCCGGTTTAGTAGTCCAAACCCCGTCAATCATTAGACCCGGGATATAGTTGGAGGCCCGTCTACTTTTTATGTACCCATGAAAGAACGCCGAGTTTTCATCACCTTCCAAATCCCATCTAACCCTAGCTCTTTGTTTAAGGTCTTTGGTTTTGTAACTTTCGATCTCTTTTAAATCTTTCAAACATTCCATTTTGGCCCACTCCTCTTCTTCAGATAACTCTCTAACTTCCGACATATCTTCCAAGATTTCTAATTCTTCCTTCAGAGTCATCTCCATTTCCCCTTCCTTGGCAAGAACTTCTCTTTTCCAATTTTTAATTCCTTCCCTAATCTCCTTAAGTTTCTTTGATAGAATCTGGTCTGGTTCCCCACTCCCGATAAAATTAACGCTCAACTTCTGAACCACTTCATCAAAATCCTTTCTCTCCAACCAAGAGTTGAAGAATCTGAACGGTTTGGGACCAAAATTTTTGTCCGAACAAGTCAAGACAAGAGGGCAATGATCCGAGAGAGCCCTCGGCATCGCCCTAAGGCACGCCACCGGCCATTCAGAGAAAAAATCGTGACAGACCAAGACCCTATCAATCTTGCTATGTTTGTTACCGTTTTCATTAACATACGTGAACTTCTTACCTTTCAATTCATATTCTCTAAGACCATTTTCAAATATAAAATTATTAAAATTTGAAGCACATTTTTTATTAAAATTAGAATTTCTTCTCTCAAGCCGATTACGAACCGCGTTAAAATCACCCATAATCACCCACCACCCTGGATAACAACCCATCACCCCCCTAATGTCATCCCAAAGAGCCTTTTTTTGCGGGACTTTTTGCGGAGCGTACACATTCAAAATGTTTATAGCCTTATTGCTCCCCTTTAAGGTCCCCATAACCAATAAAAAGTTAGGATGCTTGATAGTATCATGTACCTTGAGAACTTTAGGATCCCACAAGCTCACCACCCCTCCAGACCTGCCAATCGCTGGCACGTGATCCATCTCGAAAATTCCTGTTCCCCAAAATTTCTCGAACTCGATACCTGAAACGACACTAAACTGAATTTCTTGTAAAGCAATGAAGTCAATACCGTTCTCATATCTCATATTTTTAACCCATCCCGCTTTGTTTTTACCCCCTCCCCTAAACCCCTAATGTTTAAAGAAAGAAAATTCATTTAACTGCTTTTTGAATTCCTTCTTCCCTGATCGCTTTCCTGATCATAGGTTCATGGTTCTGCAGATCAACTCCCACAATGCCTCCCATAACGGATGTAGCATGCATCTCCAAGTCGATATTCACATCCTCCTCCTCGTTGGGCTGTACATTTAAATCTTCCACCACCCCCTCCATTCTATGACTTTTCTCATGACTTCTTGCATTCCCCACATTGTGAACTTCGTTGTCTAACTGATCATCCGAATTGACGCTATCCTCCTGTATACCAATTATTTCGTTCAGGTCGAACAGGTCATTCTGTCTCGTTCTTTTCCTGGGCCTAATAATTCCTCCATCCTTCTCCCCGTTAATTATGTTCCCCGCCTTATCCACAGTTACAATTTTACTTTTGGGCTTTATGGTTTTCTTTTTTATTTTTTTCTTACTAGGCCCAAAAGACTTAATAGTAACATTCAAGAAATCTTGTTTTAGTTGTTCCCCACTGTCGTCTTTTGCAAAAACCTCCTCTCTCCTCATAATTCTTTCCTTCTCTCCACTAATCTCAACAAATATTGGAAATCTCGCCGCCCCCATTGATTCCATTGGAGCTCCCTCCTTAATATTACCGTTTGAGAATATTGGAATACTACAATCATTAATATTTTCCATCTGCTCGTCTTCCTCAATTAATGTTGTACCGGCCGGCCCCCCATCTTTTCCGGTGCCGGAGAGCTCCGGTGAAACCGGCGACACTTGAACTCCCGTATCATTAAGGGTGTAAGGGCACTCACCTAAGAGGTGAGTCCCCTCTCTTACGCCCAACCAATCGTCTTGTGTCACGTCAACTCTCCTCTTAAACTCCCCTAACACCCTAAATTGATGGTGGCACTCCCCTCATAGGTGACTCGGTTTTTTAATTTTTTTTTTGTTTATTTATTTGTTGAAAATATACATGTTTATAAAAAAATATCAATAAAAATTAAATATAATTTAACAAAAGACATTATAAAGTAGAAAATAAAAAAAAATTAAATTCAAACTAGAAAATAATAATTAAAGTCAAACTAGAAAATTAAAATCACATTCAAACTAGAAAATAAAAATTACATTAAAACTAGAAAATTAAAATTTTAGAAATCGCATGGCCACCCGTACTTGTTAGCGATTTCGGGCTTTCGGGCGAGGATGAACGGCAACATATTTGGCGGAGCATCGTCGTGCGGCTTGAGGAATGTTTTCATATCTCGATCGTAATTGTAGTTTTTCATCGTCTCGCGTTGTTCCGATATGAGCTCGCGAACCTCCGACTCTCTTTTTTTCCTCAATTCGATCGCCTCCAATTCTATCGCTTGCTTCGCTTCTTTCATGGCGGTGTACTCTTTGAATTGTGCCGCCAACTCGGCCGAGCTTCCCTCGGACGATGTAGCTTGACGCTTGTCTCGCCGTTGTGGTCTTTGTGGCGAGGGGTCTTCGTTCATATCCGGTATCGAAGGGTCCATGTCAACGGGCTTTCTTTTATGTGCCGAACCTTCACCTTCCTCACCCAACAATGGGACTTGGGCCCATTTCTTGTGTCTTCGAACGACCTCCCACACCTCGACATGTTGAAAACCGTTCGGAAATCTATCTTTAAATTCTGTTAACGCGACTTTCATCACGTCGAGATCCTTACATCCGCTTCCTCGTGTGCGATCCTACATATTATAAAATAATAAAAATATACAATATAAAATAATAAGTGTTAAAAAATATGAACTTAGTAAAGAAAATTAAAAATATACAATATTAAAAAAATATAATTTTTACCGCTTTTTGGTATAGGCCGTTGAAAAAGTTTATTTTCGCCATCATCGGGTTCCATTTAGACCGTACTTGATGAACGGTCCGGTTACTTCCACCGACGGTTTTGTTAAAATGATCTAAAATCTTACGCCAAAAACTTTCGCAGTTTTGTTGATTGCCCTTCTTTTTTTTGTAGAGCAATGTACCCACGCCTTTGCCAACGCCTCTTCTTCGACCTTTGTCCAATTCGTGCTCTTCGTTTTTCCCTTTTTTTCCCGAGCGTCATCTTCTTCGTTGCCCGCGTCTTCATCCACATTATATTCATCTTCCTCGTCATCGTCGCCCAAATTTTGAGTTTCGGGCACTACCTTATTGTCCTCGTCGTCGTAAATAGGTAGAGGACGTTCGACATTTCCTCGTGTAGATGGAACTTGTGGGGCACGAAAAGCATATGGGTCGAAGGCGGGGGATTGAGGAGGAGCGTCCATTGATAACAAATTTTGAAAATAGCCGAAATTGGGTTGTTGGGTGTTGTAAAACGAGGGGTGTGAAGGTTGTTGGAAAAAAAAAACGGGGGTTGTGAAGTGTATCCGAAAGGGGGTTGTGGTTGAGCACTTGCACCGCTCGAACCACCACAAGACGGTTGCGAGCCCCGTCCCTTAGTTTTTTTCTTGGCCTCGCGGGGTTGGTTCTCCATTGCTCGGTTTGAAGTGGGTGTGGTTTGAGAGTATAAAAAATAAAGTGAAGTGGGTGTGGTTGGAGAGTATAAAAAATGTGTGAGGTTGATATGGTTTGAGTATAAAAAAATTGAGTGAATGGGATGGTTATTTATATATGTTTTAAAAAAGTGAATTTTTTTTTTAAATCCGACCGTTTCAAACTAGCCGTTCCTCAATCTTCGTGCAAACACAGCGGTGACTCCACACCGATATCACTCCCCGATTCGGGTCCCCGCGTTGATGGCGGCGGTGTTCCCGATCGGGGACAACGGTCACCGAAGCCCCTCCCCGCTTACGCCCCGTGCACCCTAAGGATTAATATACCCAAAAGTCAAAATTTAGTAATGATTTTGTCATGGATTAACTACTTTATTATATTATTTTATTATAAAGCCAAAAGAAATGATTATGTTTTTTATCTTATTTTATTTTATTTTATAATACCTTTGTTTCTTTTTATATTTTCTTATACTATTATTAGTATTAATATCAATATTAATATATAAATAATCAAGACACTTTATTATAAAATCGAAAGTGAAAAAGTTATCATAAATAAATAACGAGTCTCTAATAATTATGTTTTTATATTATTTTATTTTATAATACTTTTGTTAATTTTTTTATTTTTTTATATTTTAAGATGAAATGAAATTAAAACACAACTTCAAAAACTGTCATTTTATCACCCACATCAAACAACTAATCCTTGATAATAAAAACCCACTAGCACTAATATCATCCCAAAACAAAACAACCCAAATCCATGAATTAAATTATCAAGATTAAGTTGTCAAGATTTTAACTTATATAACAATGTTGAAAAAATATATAAACATAATTACAGAGTAAGATTTAAAAAACAAGTTAACAAACACAACTAAAAAAATATTAATCAAACTGTTAAATAAAAATTCATTAAAAACATAAATACTTAAAACGTAGAATAAATAAATAGAAAAAAAAAATAAAACAAATACTTTTAAAACTTATATCACTGCTCATGGCTAGTTTATATTCATATATATAAATAATAATTTCTGTCTTAACGGTTAAAAAAAATCATCTCCATACATGAATGCATGTTTAGTGTGTGAGAGAGAAAGAGAATGAGAGTGAGGTGTGTGTTTTGGGAACTCTACAAAGCTGTCTAATCAACTTTCATATTTGACTTTTTGGGTATATTTAGGCTGATTCTAAACACACCCCTCCCCCTCCTGATTATACCCCTCTTGTGAGAGGAAAACTGTCGCTCCTACGCAGGCCCCACCTGTAAGTATGTGAGAGGAGGGGGGTGAAAAAAGTAATTAGAGGGGTGTAGAAAATAGCACCCATTATATGTAACAATACCCATTTTCAATAGTGCAGCGGGCCTTTAGAAGATGATACAAAAAGTTAAGAGAATTACCAAATTAGCCAAGAAAAACTTTGACTTACCAAATTAGCCATTTGATGCCTAATTGGAGCAGGGCATCCCACAAATCAGCCGCCAGCGCATCCCGGCCAAAAAGTAGGCTGATGCGTCTGGCTAAGCTGCATCCGGAGACAAATGGCTGACTTGGTTGTGGCTCGTTGAGTGGCTCCTTTGAGGAGCTGTAAGACGCATGGGGGCGCATGGGGGCATCGGTTTTCGTGCTTTTCTTTTTCTTTTTTTTATAATTCACATATTCAGTTATTTTCAACATGTTCTCTCCAAACCAATTTTTATAAAATGCTTATGTCAATGTATCCGCCTTTTGATACTCTCCAAATAAAAATGAAGTTGTTTAATAGTGTTCAAGATGACGTTTTTCTGAGCTTTAGAAGTCCTAGTGTTTATGGGTGACGGGACCTGCCCCGAGTGACAGAAGTGATCTGTCTTCCCATTTATGGTAGGTTGTTTAACGAAGAAATTCGAAGAACTCACCTACAAAGGGAACGTTGGATCACTTCGTGTTATTGGATTTCCCCGTCCACGTCCTCTGCCGCTCCTCCAAGGCCGCCAAATTATTCAAAAACAAAGAGGAATTGGAGACCGAGCTTTGTGGAGGAATTGGATCACTTCGTGTTATCGCTTAAAAATTCATCTTTTTTAGTCTGTATTTTTTTCGGTTTATTTTGGTTTTTTTTTTATTAGGTTTAATTGTTGTATTTAAAGTAAATAAAAAGGTGTATGTTATTTCTTTTATTTTTATTTGACATTTATATCCATATCTCCATCTATATATTTAAAATTTGGTAACTAGTATACCACTAAAGAAATAATTAGAAGAGATGGGTGGTGGTGAATTTGAACCATCGGGTGATTGCAACTCACCACCATGCTACCGTTCATCGCCACCAGCCTACCGTGCACCGCCACCAGGCTGCCGTGCACCGCCACCAACCCACTGTACACCGCCACCAGGCTGCCGTGCAATGCCACCAGGCTACCGTGCACCGCCACCACCCCATTTAAATCCTAATTTATTCAACCAACTGCCTTTGAATACTGATGATGAGTGGGACGGTATCACCGATGAAGAAGCAAGATTTGCTTACGTTTGTGCCATGGCAGAACTCCAGTTTTCCTGTTTGCGAGTTGGTGGTAGTCAGTCAAACTACATGGATTGTGGGGAGCCCAAGAAAAGTGACCAGCGTTTAAATTAGAGAAATAGTTATTAGTGGTAAAATGTATGTTAATGGCAAAATGTATGTTAATATGTTATCAAAAAGTAGTCCAAATTTTAGGTGAATTAAAAACAAATTTTATATTTTATATATAATTTAGTAATTTGTTATGAATATACATAAAGATATGAATCTCAATGTTAAAAAAAACATGCCTCTATTTTCTATTTTTTTAATATTAAAATGTTAATATGTTATTAAAGAAATTCATATTTTAGGTGATTTGTTATAAAAGAGAAATGAAAAACAATTTTTTTTTATAAAATTTAGCAATTAAATTATATTTTGTGATTTTGTTATTTTTATAGTATTAATTAAATGATATTTAGTGATTTTGTTATTTTTTTATTATTAATTAAATTATAAAGGAATTATTACATAAAGAACACAAAGTAAAACGATCATGAAGGTAAATTAAAAATTCCATATTAAACTACGTTAGGACGTGGTAAACAACGCCAGAAATACAAATTATCTGCCATGAACCTTCTATATGACTTCATTTTTTGATTGATGTCACCGGTGAGATTTATCGGTTTATCTGTAACCAGATGCTCCATCAGCATACATAGATACGCAACTTCGTTTCCAGTCAAAGAGCAGTTTGACACGACATAGTCATCATTCATTTCGAATGAAATGATTTTTTCTGGATTTCTAATCTTTTTCGAATAGCGCAAATTAACTAATACTGCTCCTAAGTATACGCATATTTTTGCCAGCCTAGGGATGACAAGCTGTCTGTATTTTTCGCCTGCACAGATGTCTTGACCCGGGAACATTACCAGCTGTTGGGTTGCCAGCTCAAGACGTAGCACTAGTCACTCCTTATTTTCTAGCGGGATCGGGAAAAAACATAATCAATGTTAAAAAAGGAAGGAAACGAGCTTAATTTACCGTTATAGTAAGTAGCCGCGTTTTTCAGAACCGATTCCAATAAACACTCATAAAACTTTGGTGGTAGTATTGTCCAACGTAGATTTAACAAGGGGTCTTTTTGAAGCTTTCTACTTCTCCAATTCATTAGTCTTCCAACCCATGCTTCGATATGCTGTAAAAATTGTAGTGTTAGTAACATATTTTAACAAATTATAGTTTACGCAAAATTGTTCATATAATTTACTGTGTCGTTGAGATAGTCGTTGAAACGAAATCCCAATAAAGTTCCCCAAAAGTTTTGTCAAGATGTACTGATCTATTAAAAATAGCTGAATAACAGAACGGTGCGTCACCTCTGCTGTAGAATTCGACCACATCTTTCGACCAATTTTCTGTTTCATCGTCTGGTATCGCCCATCTACCGCGGTTGTGCTGATGTAGGCTATGTCTATTATGTAGACAATCTTCTTCTCCCATTTTTTGGGGGTTGGATGATGTTCCGCTTTCTGTTGCATTCACTGGCTTCCTCCATCAATTAAGGATCCAACTTGAGGATTTATTAGTAGGGTGAGAGCAGTATTCTTCACCAGCTAAGTCTTTTCCCTGCCGTTCAGACATGTTTTTTTATTAAATTTAGGGAACCACCGATTTTTTATGTGGTTTTGCACTTGTAATAAAAGTTACTTATATAAAAAAATTTACATTAAAAAAAAACAAGATAAATGCGATGGGATGTTCCCGACGCATCTCATGCGTCTACAAATCCTAGAAAAATGTGATGTGATTTAAAAATAAATGAAAAATAAATTTGTTTATGTTGAAGAAATGCAAAACCACATGATGTATATACTATTGAAACACAATTTTCAATTTTATATCATGAAATATGATTTAAAATACACAAAAAATTAAAAGTTACTTATATAAAAAAAGATTACATTAAAAATTAAAAAAAAACGAATTTAAAGAGATGGGACGTGTCCGACGCATCCCATGCGTCATAGAGGCCTAGGAAAAATCCCTTGACTCTTCAATTATTAATGGACATTAAAGTTATTGGAGAGGCATCCGATGCAGCTACACATTAAACGAGGGGTCCTTAGACGCTTCCGGGGTTAGACGTCTCCCATTGCACGGACCACCACATGTGGTGGTTGCATTGTTCATAGGCTGCTGCTTCCAAAGCGGGTAACAGGGACCACCTTTGCTGGAGCTCCGACCCATCTTTCCTCAGTAAACCACACGATCCGACCCGATTCAGTTACTCTCCGACCCGATCCGACCCGTTTTTGTAACGGAAACACGCACAATGAATCAGAATTATTGGGAGGATGACTCAATCCCAAACTTTAACATTGAATTCACTGTAGAAGATACGGTTGCTATGTTGGACAACACTCTTCCGGCTACCACTAAACTGGTATTTCTTAATCTTAATTCTTTATGGTAGTGTTATTGGTTTTTTAGTTTTTGTTGTAGTGTTTACCATTTATTATCCCACTGATGTAGGCTAAGGCTCCTAGAATTAGAGTTAGAGGAGCTTGGACGGTTCTAGATAAAATCAAGAAGAAAATGACAGGTAATTTAAAACATAGGCTAAGGCAGACGGTCTTTGGTCACTATTTGGATCTTGAGTCTGTCATTTGTGAAAGCCCACTTTTGCTTTGTGTTGCACGACATCAGGTTCCCACTGATAATCCTAGCAATGGAATAAGTTATGTGTTTGGGAATGATTTTATTCATTTTACTCCCATCCAGTTTTGTCTTAGCACCGGGTTTAGATTTGGACAGATTACAAATTCGATATCTAATGGATCACCTAGTTCATTCAGATCAAGAATTTTCCCGGGGACACGAGATGTAAAGTTACGTCACGTAGAAGATGCATTTGATTCGGGCTGGTCACAACTCAGTGAAGACGATTGTTTTCGTATCTGTCTGTTGATGTTACTAGAGTTAGGTTTTAAAGGTACCCAACGGTTCAAATCCATTGACAAAATGGTTCTGAATTTGGTTGATGATTTAGAAGCATGGAACAACTTTCCGTGGGGTAGCTATCTTTCGCAGAGCACGTATGTGCATGTTTATGATTTGAGTCGTCGACACCAAGAGGGTAACGCCGAGTTCTCGTTGCCTGGTTGCGTTTGGCCGTTCAAGGTACACCTTTTGATTTAATCTGATGCAATACATTGCAACCCCTTACTTAAAATAAAATAAATTAAATTTATGTATATGTGTAGATGTGGATTTCTGAAGTCTTTCCAGAATTTAAGGAGATGGTTTCATTTTTTAAAACCGAAGCAATTCCAAGATTTCTGGGTTGGGGGCCTGGAAAAAGGGTTACAACTGCCACCGTTGAACGCATTTTTGAATCTACACAAAAGGTAATTGCTGCAGTTTGTTATTTTATTCTCAGTTATATAGTAAGATTAGAATAAATCGATTGATAAAACTTTTCATTATTCAATTCTTAGAATGAACATTACCGTCCGATTGAAACCATATTGCTCACTAGTCAGGAGATGCAGACTGAGTGGTACATATCGAGTGTTCAATTTTTAGAAAGTATTCGTATAGCAAGGGAGGTACCCCGTAACATGCAGCCCAATGATGATACGATCCACAATAGTGGTGAGATTCCAAATGATGGGGTTGCTGACGAGTTTGAAGGTTATGCAGCGTTGTCCCCCATGGCCACCCAACAAGCAAGAAAAAGAAGGTCCGCAATTCATGATGGAGGAAATATTTCAAATACGGATGAATTAGAATCGTCTCTTGTTGAAAAATTTAAATCAATATTGGACGAGAACAATGAGAAGCTAACTTTGCTAATTGAGCAAAGGTGAGGGTGAAATTAAATAAATGTGTTTTATGTAATTGTGATGCTATAATTTAATATGTCTATTTCTTATGCAGCTAATGAGTCTAAGTCTTGATCATGGTAACGTTCATTCAGTTGGAAAGGTAATGTTGTATTGCGAGGATTTAAGCAATTAAATTACATCAAAAATAATATATACTAATGTTCGTTATCACTTAAACTTATGTATGTAGCCGGAAGTAGACTCGTTTGTCAACTTCAATGATGTTGGTGATTATGATGTGGCAACAGTCAAGTTGCAACCGTGTGACCATCAAGGTGCAACAATGAAACGCCCACTTTTACTTTTGACAATAACATAAAGTTCATACAAATGTTTGGAAAAATTTTGACATGACCCATTCGTAAAGTGAACATTTTCCTGCTTTTTAACGAAACCATTCAAGATACATTCTATGACACTATTCAAAATAAAGTTTAACCTCAAACTACTACCATCATCCTAATAACTAGTTTAACATTTGCTACACAAAAGGACGTTTTGACCTATTCCAAAAGAAACAACTTGAATCGGAAGCGTATTAAGGTCAACGTCGTGTGTGCTCGGTCCGGGTGCGCCGCATCAAGCAATAGATATACCTAACATTCATAACAACAACATTGTTAGTTCATAATACATAGTAATTTAAAATCCTTTAAATTACCTATCATTGTTCGACCCGTTAACATAACATGTTACCTTATTAGCATCTTTACTTCCATTTGAAACATCCAACTTATCACCTTTCGACCCATTCGTAATGAATCGCTACATAACATGCTTTCCAATATATTTACATCCTTTGACCCGTTATGAACATTTACAACAATCCATAGTACCAAATACCACTACTCGTAAAATTACATTTAAGATAAACAAAGCTCATATGAACTTACAAATTTACATTCTACACATATTACTTGTAAATCCTAAACACACCCATCTATACATGTAAATTGTATACACATAATTATCCACACTTACGTGTTCATAGTCATACTCTCCTATGAGTCCCAATTGCTTACTTACAATTATACCCATACCTACGCGTATAACTACTTATTTCATCTTTATGCATAATATCATCACGTAAGATTCTTTCTTACCTACACTTAATAGAAACTATTTCTTAACTACTTTCGACTCATTTACCGTAAACATACCTTATTACTTCCATTGTCTCATACTTTCTCACACGTTTCACAATAATCATCATACTACAATACATTTTACATCTAAAGTGTAAGTCCGGGATTCACTTACCTTGCGCGTCCGTATTTGCGTTCGCTTACTTGATTGAGTCTTCTTAGCCCGTTGGACTTCAACGCTCCCATCCATCTTGACATGATTCCTATACACTCATGTCATTACATTCATATTCTTATTAGCATATATGCTCATACATATGAACAACCATATCAAATTCACATTTAACTTACGACCTACATAAAGCATACTCAACATCATTAATTCATTTAAACAAGGATGAAGCATACTCGACGTCATCCCTAGATAATCTTCATATGAACTATATCTTTTCACCCATTATTTGCATACAATTTCACTTATTATTGTCTTTTAGACATTTCATCAAACACTTGGTGTGCGTACTACTTCCTAAGCATAATGTACAAGTATTTCATGCTTTTCTTCCTAGTTCTTGTTTCCAATCATCCAAAATACAATTGGCACTTAAATTTCATACCAAGTTCAACCTAACTAGCAAGGATTAATCACATGCAACACAATATATCAGCAATTTGAACAAAGATTGGACATGGGTGACATACCCATGTCGCCATCTTCACCATCAATGGTGGGTTTCACTTCCAAACATCAAATTACTCAAAATCGTTCATAATCCAAGTTTTATTTGCTGATTCTAACACTCCCACATGCCTAATTTCGTATGAAATCAAAGATATATCACATACCCATACTTGCAAGATCATTAAATCAAAAGCTATGACTTACCACATGTTCAGCAAGCCTTGATGATCATATATTAGGGTTCATGCATCGGGTTTGAGCTGAATTCCCCTTCCAATTTTGAAGATTTTTGAGGAGTTAGGGTTCTTCCCTCCTTTCCTTGTTCCTGGTCGACATACACAAAACCCAGAATTGGGTTTTTCCTTTTTCCCTCATGTTTTTAATTAAACATCTTTCAACTTGTTCATATTTAACCCCTATAGTTTTGTTCATTATTTTGTTTGGTCACAAGGAAATTCATTCCATGTAATTGAAGTTACATTTAACTAAATTAAGTAACTTGGTTATCTCATATCATACCCTAGCACAAGGGAATAACCGGGTTTTAAATTACCAAACCCATTTTTGGGCTGTTACAAGTCTACCCCCCTTAAAAGAGGTTTCGTCCTCGAAACCTTGTCTACTTCCACGGGACCATAATCCTTTACTTGCCGGTTCTTCTATGTAACACAATTCTGAAATATACGTATCTTGAGATTCTCGAATTCTTGCCTCATGTTAGTCCCCTAATGATGATCATCACTACTTGGTTATTCATTCATTTCATTCACAATACACATCATGGCAAGAATTCACTCATACCTTATAAAAGGGTCTCATTCATGAACAAATATAACTATACGTCCTATCTTTACTTTCTTAAATCAAGTACAATACTCATATACTTATATTTGCACGTACGTTCATACATACATACATACATACTTTCATGAATACATTCACACATGCATACGTATATACATAAATACATACAAGCTTTATTCCCGTGTGCACATTCAATCCCCTTTAACACATACGTACATTCGTTCATATATGTACACTCATACATCTATTTACATACACCCGAAAACATACTTGCAGCATAACTACCATTTTCATACTCACCTCTCGACTCGAGATTCAACATCACACTACGTTTGCTACCGACATGTACTATGCACATTCAATCCCATTTCTAGTTTCTTTAAAACGTGGTTCGTTTGACCCATTTATAACACGTCAATGCATGACCGCTTTCTAACATATCATTTTCATTCGTTTAATCTGATCGTGACGGGTCATTACATATTAGGAGTATGCATTGTACTTACTTCTAGTCCAAGCATACTTACAGCATGTCACTTCATCCTTCTTATATTTAACATCAATGGTTATCTTATTTCATTTCATTCTTTTGTTTAACTTGGTGTTTATTACCCATAACTCCTTCACAAATTTTTTGATTTGTATCAGCATTATACAGTACATAGATCAAATAATATAACTTGCAAGACCTAAGCTTACATAATTGAGAATTCACAAGGATCTTTGCATTTAATATAAATAATGGCCATAACTTTCACACCATGTTTATAACACTTCAACACTTTAGATATAATAACATATTCATACTCATAAAACTCTTACAAGGTTCATAATTGGTTCAATTCGTAACTTAACGTAACTTTACCCTTTGTGAGATCAACTTCGATTCCTCATGTATCCAATGTTCCCATGTCTGCATCATATTGCTTTCTCAACGGGAACACAATTAATAATGTTAATACTCGAACGTATCTAAATCGTACATACGCACATGCTTTCTCACGTGCATACATACATACATACGTTCATTCATACATATCTACCTATGTGCATACATTTATACCTACCTTCATACGCACTTACATTCATTCATTCATACATTTTTGCATACATTCATACATACTTACATACGTGCATATATTCATACGTACTTACATACGTGCATATATTCATACATATTTATATGCATACTTGCATACATTCCTACACCTATACGTACATGCGTACATTCATACATACCCCTCATACCTTCATAGACGATAATTCTTTCTTCATGTATACGTACATACATTTGTGCCTACTTCATACATATCCACATACGTTCATACATTACTTCATCTCTACATTTACACATACACTCATGCATACATTCGTATTTACCTACATACGCATTTTCATACGTACATACATTCCTACATCTTCTACATACGTGTGTTCAATCATGCATAACCTCATACGTGCATACATTACTATGTAACTTCATAGGTGCATATCTTTCATACATTACTTCATACTTGCATACATTCATACATAACTCATACGTACGTACATACCTTTCTATACTAACGGGGGTTCGGGGGCAGAGCCCCTGGCTGGGGTCGAGCTGCATCAAATTTGATTTCGGCCAAAAAAGTGCATCCCAAAATGATTACACAATGTCATACATATTTTTGCCCAATTTGACCTCCACCGTAAATTACGGTACTACCGTAACTTAAGGTGGCAACCTTGTTACGGTGCAAACCCCCTGTCTTATGGTGCAAGCATTTATCCCCAGTACCCACCGTAAATTACGGTACCCACCGTAATTTACGGTGGAACCTGCACATCAGCAGATTTTTCCGTCGTTCTTGCATACTTAAACGCGCATAACTTTTGAACCGTTTACTCGTTCAACCTCCCGTTTCTTCCTATATGACCAAAATTTAGTTCTCTTTCATATGGACTCAAAATCCCACGCCCGGATTAGGAAGATTCTTAACTTACAAGCTTTCGACTAAATATTCGTTTAAGTATTATTCGACCCGTTTAATGAGATTTAAGCACTTAGCCCGAATTTCGCTTGTACTTTTCATGCCTCCTATTTTCACACTAAGACTTCTTTCGTCTTCCACCACAACTATATCTGTGGTGGATCTACCTTGTTAAAATCTAATATTCCACATTTTACCCTTCGGTTTGACAATTTACGAAAAATTCCCATTACAAGGCATTAAGCAAAAGGGCATATACCTTTCACCCCTTCGCGACCAAAAAGGTGTATTCATTTGTAAAACTTATTTCCAAACTACCTTTGAGGGTCGTTTACCCAATTTGTCTTTCGAGGGCTTTTTGGTAAATTTTAGCCCTTCTTTTACGACGAGGGACTTTCAACTACGTAACTGACCCAAATCACACATCTTTACTAAAATTTTACTTACACATACCTGACTCGAGTCAAGGCATTGACCCGCTAAAGTAGCTTGCATTTTTAATTACTAAATAATAGCAACGAACTTCCCATGCGCTATCCATCCTGTGAGCATAAAACTCAACGAACATTCCTTAGTCATCATCGTCAATGATTATATCATCATTAATTAATCCATTTGGTCTAAACGACCCAAACCTTTTGCATTGAAAATAAAGTGGTATTTACTTACTAATTCTCTCATTTGACTCATTACAGATTTTCACCATATGGTCATAATCCTTAAACCTTTCCCTTACACATTCAACCCATCATTGCTTACGCCATAGGGTTCCCTTTTTTTTAAATTTCCCTATACATTTACCTACACATAACTAATTTATCGTTTCACCCTTATTATTTTCATTATGGCATACATCATATCAAAATCTTTCAAAACTCATTGTACCTTCGTCATTCCATGGCTAAATTACCATTTTACCCCTGTTTACCATTAAGCATGGTCTTTATCATTTTCACTCGCTCCGACCCGTATCATTTCGTGTCGGAACCTCGTATTTCAAATTCACCTTATCTTACTTACCACCCATAAAACAAAGAAGCATTCTACGAAATGAGCGTAAACTTTACTTACCTTGCATCGAATTATCCTTTTTCCGCGAACTTAATCCGTTCATTCCTTCCTTCCATTCTTCATAATTTTGATCCGTATTCACCCCCGGATTCAAACCTTCATGCATTCTTTCCATTCTTTGCATTCCATTCATGTTTGAATTCATTCACGAATTCAAACCTCTCATTCATTCTTTTCCATTCTTTTCTTTCTTTCTCATGTTCAACCCGATTCTTAAGAATCGTTGGACCCCTTTTCTTTCCCTCCCACACGACCCCTATTCCCAGTTCGTCTGGACATACACGTGATGCTTCTCATGGCCTCACGAGCGTCCTATGCTTTTTGCACACTGGCCAAGCGTGCAATCCACATGCTAGTCTCGTGCCTTCATGAGAATTAGCACTTTATGTCCAGGGAACCGGTCTTAAGTTCGTGCCACACTCATATGAATCCTTCAAGGATTTCACCCTCGTATATATGGGTATGCTACCTACCGGTACTTACCAAATTTAAAATTTGTATACCTGGGGTCCCTTTTCCTAGCATATCACGCGCCATAACCTTCGTGCTAGCCCGCAGCTGCAGAACGTCCTCATTTTCCAACAAGCTCACCTTTCAATATTCATCATTGTTAGTATCAATCACACATACCACTTTATATATATTTCTGGTTACATATTTCGATTGAATCGACATTTAATTGTGTTTTATTTGAATATTGTAGTTTTGGAAAGCTTGTTGGTGATTCATTGCGGAAAACTCAAGAAAATATGAAGTTTGTGGAAATTTTGCCTAGACACAGCTGTGTTGGTTATCTGAGTACAATGTCACACAGCTGTGTCAGCCTTGCCACACACTCTGATCTCAGCAACAAGCATCCACGGCCCACACAGCTGTGTCACTTAACGACACACCTGTGTGCAGCGCCAGATCTGATGTAACTTAATGTTTAGCTCCCATTTCATTTGACCCGTTCTAACCCTCAAACTGATCCGATTCATCCCACATCTTTCCACAACATCCCGTAACCATTCCATAACATTCCGTAACTAAATTATTTGTAATGCAAAAATTTCAACTTTTAAAATACTTACTTGCCTTGCGCCGCGGAACGAACACACACTTCTCACGAGCTTTAGTTTGAGTTCAAGCACTTAATGCTTAAATCCCTCAAACCTATGCTCTGATACCAACTTGAAACGCCCACTTTTACTTTTGACAATAACATAAAGTTCATACAAATGTTTGGAAAAATTTTGACATGACCCATTCGTAAAGTGAACATTTTCCTGCTTTTTAACGAAACCATTCAAGATACATTCTATGACACTATTCAAAATAAAGTTTAACCTCAAACTACTACCATCATCCTAATAACTAGTTTAACATTTGCTACACAAAAGGACGTTTCGACCCATTCCAAAAGAAACAACTTGAACCGGAAGCGTATTAAGGTCAACGTCGTGTGTGCTCGGTCCGGGTGCGCCGCATCAAGCAATAGATATACCTAACATTCATAACAACACCATTGTTAGTTCATAATACATAGTAATTTAAAATCCTTTAAATTACCTATCATTGTTCGACCCGTTAACATAACATGTTACCTTATTAGCATCTTTACTTCCATTTGAAACATCCAACTTATCACCTTTCGACCCATTCGTAATGAATCGCTACATAACATGCTTTCCAATATATTTACATCCTTTGACCCGTTATGAACATTTACAACAATCCATAGTACCAAATACCACTACTCGTAAAATTACATTTAAGATAAACAAAGCTCATATGAACTTACAAATTTACATTCTACACATATTACTTGTAAATCCTAAACACACCCATCTATACATGTAAATTGTATGCACATAATTATCCACACTTACGTGTTCATAGTCATACTCTCCTATGAGTCCCAATTGCTTACTTACAATTATACCCATACCTACGCGTATAACTACTTATTTCATCTTTATGCATAATATCATCACGTAAGATTCTTTCTTACCTACACTTAATAGAAACTATTTCTTAACTACTTTCGACTCATTTACCGTAAACTTACCTTATTACTTCCATTATCTCATACTTTCTCACACGTTTCACAATAATCATCATACTACAATACATTTTACATCTAAAGTGTAAGTCCGAGATTCACTTACCTTGCGCGTTCGTATTTGCGTTCGCTTACTTGATTGAGTCTTCTTAGCCCGTTGGACTTCAATGCTCCCATCCATCTTGACATGATTCCTATACACTCATGTCATTACATTCATATTCTTATTAGCATATATGCTCATACATATGAACAACCATATCAAATTCACATTTAACATACGACCTACATAAAGCATACTCAACATCATTAATTCTTTTAAACAAGGATGAAGCATACTCGACGTCATCCCTAGATAATCTTCATATGAACTATATCTATTCACCCATTATTTGCATACAATTTCACTTATTATTGTCTTTTAGACATTTCATCAAACACTTGGTGTGCGTACTACTTCCTAAGCATAATGTACAAGTATTTCATGCTTTTCTTCCTAGTTCTTGTTTCCAATCATCCAAAATACAATTGGCACTTAAATTTCATACCAAGTTCAACCTAACTAGCAAGGATTAATCACATGCAACACAATATATCAGGAATTTGAACAAAGATTGGACATGGGTGACATACCCATGTCGCCATCTTCACCATCAATGGTGGGTTTCACTTCCAAACATCAAATTACTCAAAATCGTTCATAATCCAAGTTTTATTTGCTGATTCTAACACTCCCACATGCCTAATTTTGTATGAAATCAAAGATATATCACATACCCATACTTGCAAGATCATTAAATCAAAAGCTATGACTTACCACATGTTCAGCAAGCCTTGATGATCATATATTAGGGTTCATGCATCGGGTTTGAGCTGAATTCCCCTTCCAATTTTGAAGATTTTTGAGGAGTTAGGGTTCTTCCCTCCTTTCCTTGTTCCTGGTCGACATACACAAAACCCAGAATTGGGTTTTTCCTTTTTCCCTCAAGTTTTTAATTAAACATCTTTCAACTTGTTCATATTTAACCCCTATAGTTTTGTTCATTATCTTGTTTGGTCACAAGGAAATTCATTCCATGTAATTGAAGTTACATTTAACTAAATTAAGTAACTTGGTTATCTCATATCATACCCTAGCACAAGGGAATAACCGGGTTTTAAATTACCAAACCCATTTTTGGGGTGTTACAAACAATCAAGTTAGTCGATGATGCCCCGACAGCCGCATTGCGGCGATTAGAAAGGTTAGTAAAGCCAGGTCCGTCTATGCTATCACCTTTTGTTTTGTTCAAGAATGTGTCAAAGATAAACAAGAACAAAGAAGATAGTACGTGTACGGATAAACAGATTCAAAAGATCTGAGATTGGTATATCATCGAACGTTCACCGGTAACCAAGATGGATTCAAGGACCTGGAAGCTTTGAAAAACGATGGCCGGTGAAGTTGGTCCACAATTTTGGTTGTTGTTGCTAGGTGACGACGGGTCCGGTTGGTTAAGTGATGATGTAAGAAAATTATCAATATTCATGCTTTCAAATTATTTATATTTTCAAAACTGTTATTTTAAAAAATTTTCAAAACAACATTTATACGGTTGGATGATTAAGATGTACGAGCAGAGGAACAAAACCGATCGTTGGAGCATTCTACAACCCTATTTTCAATTGACCATAATTGAGTGTGATGCACACCGGAGGTTGGAGGGCTATTTCAATGGGTCCTTGATTCCTATTCCACCAATTTCCGAAGTTGACGAGGTAAATTATGTTTGAATGCCGAAATGTTTATATATATTTCATTTAAAAATAAAAAATTACTAGCAACTTTTTTATGCATGGATAGGTTTATGTTCCGTTAAATATAAAAAACGTGCATTGGCTTTTGGCGGTGTTCCACCTTCGCAATCGGACTCTTACAATTTACGACAGGTTCATCATATCGTATATATACCAATGTAGTGTATTGAATCAATTTCTTACAATTTACTTATGCCTACGTGTGTAGTTTATTGGAAAGTGAAACCATGGTGAAAGACAGAACGGAAGTCATTTACCACATCAATTTTGCCTTCGACATATTGCTACACATCAATGGATACTATTAAGCCGATGAGCCATTAAAGTTGTCGTTGCCGTTCAAAGTCGTTTACCCCAGGCAAGTACCTCAACAATCAGGGAGTTTAGGAGATTGTGGTGTATGGGTTTGCATTTTCATGGAAAGGTTGATCAACAAGGAACCCATATATCAAGAAGAAAACACCGCTAAGGCGCCTTACCAAATGAGACAAAGGTTGGCTATCATGTTCTATGATAGTCTGTTACCGGAAAACTTTGATCTCGTCAGTAGTTGCCAGTCATTTGAAAATGATGTGGATGAATAAGTTGATGAAAAAGTTGTAGATCCGTAAACAAGGTATTATGACATCGAACATTTGCATTGGGCCGGCCCATTTCTGATTCAGCCCAATTCTGATTCAGATTTGGGGCCCAATTCAATGGCCCAATTCTGATTCGGCCCATAGTATTTCCATTGAATTAAAATTGTTTGATTTCAAAAAATGTCATTGGGCTATGCTTTAACTATTGAAACAGTGTGTTTTTAATGGTTTGTTTATTGTTTATGGCCCATTTTACATTACAATATTTTGGTCTAGCCCATGCAGCTGACCCATTAATAGCGAGAAGGGGGTGCAGGTAAAAAAATATACATATATTAAAAACAAAACTTAGTGAATAGTATTTAATTATTAGACATATATTACTATGCTTCAATATAGTTTTTTAAATAATTTTATTAATTTACTATTATAACAATAATTATTAAATATATTATTTTTTTGTATTACGGGTTGGGCCGGCCCAATTCTGATTCTCCCCAATTCCGATTAGGCCCAATTCAATGGTCCAATTCTTATTCGGCCCAATTCTGATTCGGCCCCATTGTGATTCGGCCCAATTCTCATTCCATTAGTGCAACAATTACCTTTTGTCCACACTCCATAGAGCTCATTTCGAATATCAACAAGTTGTTGGGCGTCTGGCCCATTAGTAGGCACACATACCCATTTTAAAAACGCCATTGGGCCGGCCCATTGGCATGAGAAGGGGGTGCAACAACAACTAAAGTGGATGCGTCTGGTAGACGCCTTCGAAGCAGCAAAATTTTTCAGACCCAATCATTGACACACGTGTCGCTTGACTATTCCCTGACGCATCCTTAAGACCTGCAGACGCATAACAACCCTCGAAAAATGTGATGCCCTGCTCCAAGGAGGCATCAAATGGGTAATTTGGTAAGTCAACTTTAATTATTTTTTGTATTACGGGTTGGGCCGGCCCAATTCTGATTTGGCCCAATTCTGATTCGGCCCAATTCTGATTCAGCAACAACTTTTTCGGGCCATTTTAATGCACTATTCTCATGCTTAAAAATTATCAGAATTATGTAAATAACATAATAGATATTAATATAACCAAAAGGGTGGGTTTCATACATATCTTAAATATTAAAAAAAAAACTTGTTAACCAAACTAGTACATAAAACCAAAATTGGTAAACAAACGGGTGATCTTAGACATAATTGATGAACTATATGAAGATTTACAAGTAAGTCTTCATAATCTCCCAAACAGAGACCCGATCGAAGTCTTCCTGATACGTCAAGAGGTAGTCTAGTTGTGCTTCCTCGATCACTTCTTGTTCAGTTACCTTCTTCTCCGCTTTGGACGCTGCCTTTACCCTTCCATTGAACCTGGAACACATGCACCTTAGGTAGATCGAACGGGTCTCCACCTCCTTCACATCTCGTTCCGTTTCACCAACATGTCTACAAAACATGTGGAACACGCTGACCCAAAAGGCGGCATCCATAGTCGCATGCCGGCATAGGTGTCTCGTTTCAATGTAGGACATTGCAACGGCAATGTCTTCAACCTCGGTCCATGAATCATCCATTCTTAAAGGTTTTGTGTAGAGTAGAATGGGAGATATAGTGGAATGATGAAAAAATGGGAGATATAGTTTTGCTATATATATATAGGCATGGAGTAGAAGTAATTAAATGCAAATTTAGTATGAAACAATTAAATAATCTTAATTGTAACTTAAAGTTTAATAAAATAACTAAATTTTCATTGCATCTTTTGAAATTCACATTAATTAAATGCTAATTTTGTATAAGTTAAAAAATACCTTTAAATAAAAAAAAACAGATTCTAAGACTTTATAAAAAGTTATTAAATTATTTTATTAATATTTCCTTTACCTATTTTTAAGAAACGGTTTTAAAAAATTATAATAATAGTATTAGTTATAAAAAAGAGGAGGTAGGTGGAAGTTATTATTGGTCTATAAATATGGACCATTGGTGGGAATTTCTTCATACCACAACAAATTTGCACAATGATGTCGTCAAAAGGAAGGCGTCAATCAAGCATTCCAGATTATGTAGAGAACACTGTTTGGCTTAATCGGGATGACCAATCTGTTTATTGGTCACAAAATGTTCTTGACTTCTACCACGACGGTGATAGCCACTTTTGCTATTCAACTTATATGGGGCAAACACCATTAGACAGAGAGTGGTGGGATGGAGTACTAGGGTATTGTGGAGATGGATTTATGCAAGAAATGGTAATTAGATTATTTTACATAGTTTTATTATTTATAATTTCTAAATATGATCATTTAAAAAAATTTATAGCATGTTCGTGCATGGTGTAACAAGCTAATACAAGATAGAGAAACAGAAAATCGTCGAGGGACATCTTCATCAGATACTGTTCATTGGACCATTCTAACCCCAAATTTTATAAACCGTCTGGCGGAACAGGATCAAGATGCTTACGGATACGCTACTGGCGATGTAGAACTATACCCTGCCTTTTGGGAAGTGGATACGGTAAAAAAAAAATTACATTGTAAGAATGAGCAACATAGATATGGACTCACTAAATATTTACCGTATCTCCTTTTCAGGTTTACATACCAGTATCGCAAGACAAAGAAGGCTGGATAATCTTAAAGATAGATATGCACTCACTAAATATTACCGTTTATTTTACCAATAAATGTGATGCACTTAATTGCGGGGAACGATTATGCGTTCATAGAAGGATACACCAAACTCTAGAAGAATTCGAGAGTCTCTTCTTATGGTTCCTCGGTCATATACAATATTGGGAAAATGCTGGACTAAGTGAGGCTGATGCGTTGGAGTACACCGGGGATGTTGTCTGGCCTACATCCGAACATCGGGTTGGTCGGAATTCGGGTGTGATATTGTCTATGTTATTGCAAAATCTTGTGCAAAACAGTGTACTTCCAAACTAGCAGGAACGAAACATGCAAGATGCCTGTATGAGATATAGAAGATTTATGGCAGATCAACTCTATTCTACACGTTTCACAACCCATTAATAATCTAATTAATAAATAATGCCTAGTGAAATTATTGTTTATTTAGTTAATTGAATCGAAATTTTTGTTAATTTAATAATTTAATTAATAAATAATGACTAATAAATAATTTAATTTAATTATTGTGAAATAAATTAATTGAATCGAAATTTTTGTTAATTTTTTATTTAGTGAAATTATGTTCTATTTTTAAATTATAAAAGACTTTTTTTGTGAACATAATAGTTAAAACAGAAAATTAATATAAAACATATCTTAAATAGGATATACATTTGGCATAAATTTATACAAAAACTACTTTAATCATCACCCAAATTGTACGAGGGGTATATATTTTGAAGTACATAATCCTGAAATTCTCCGGCGTCAACTTGGACGGGTATGGGTTGTGGGTTAGAGACGCGGTGAGAAGAAGTCTTTGTTTTGGGCTGTGCTAAACAGCTCGCACGAGAATGCCCATACGTTTTGTACTTACCACAGTATATGGGAGTAGGGTCCTCTCCTAGCAATAGGATTCGTTTGTTTTCTTTAGGACGTCCGACTTGTCATTATGTAATAAGAGGTGGTTGCAGATTCACCAGTCCATCGGGCACTTCCCACTCTGATTTATCAGGGACTGGATTTATATGCCCCTCATACGTGGATTTATAAACTTCATTAGTGTAACATGACATCGCATAATGAGCACAATCTAGCTCACCTATAAATCTAAATACCGCAATAACGTTCCCGCAAGATAACCCAGATACTTGCCAAACCCGACAACTGCATGTTCCATTAGAGAAGTCAACTAAACCTCTCTTTCCACCGTCATCAACGTCAAAACTGTCCTGAGCAATTCCAGCAACCACCCACGAACGAGAACCTTCAACTTTGCCTTGAATTTTTTAAGCCCATGTTGTAAGCAAGTGTTCCCCTTGAATTCCCTCGTTCCGGCGATCATAGAACCATTTTTGGACAGACTGTCTGAAAAATTCTATCAGTTGGGTTATTGGAATTTTCGGGCATGTTTTGATAAAGCATTCATAGATTCAGCGCTATTAGATGCCATGTAATGATATCTTCTGGCTGGACAATGTGCTCTTGACCATTTGTCAAACCTAATTTCTATAAGAATGTTCCGTAATCTTGGAACAACGACACAAAGTGCGTCGAATGGTTCTTGAAAATCGGATATCTGGTAAGATTTGCAAGTCTTCCACCAAAGACTCTCATATTCCTTTTTTTTACGGTAAACGAAGGTTGACCATCAAATGACGGCAACATAACCCGTGAAAGCTGTTAGACTCTGTATGCCCAAGACACATATTAAATTGATGTGGCTAGTACGTTATGATCCAAGTCGAGTCATACCCGATAACAAGCTAGACAAACACTTATATTATTTATTTGTGATATGATCAAACAAATAAATATTAACACTTACTGTGACACCTGGGTCACTGCGACCATCAAACAAATACCAAACCAATGAAATATTGTATTTCATACTTGGGATTTGTACAAATATGTATATCATTTGCACATATCAGTTCTTGTTCGATTTTAAACTCTATATCGCTTTCTGGAAGGTTATACGCGCACCGATGCGTAAATATAACCAGTTTAATGCAACAAACACTCCGGAATAGTGACATCGGCTTAACATACCTTAAATAACCTTTACATAACTTAGAAATAAGTTTTGAAGGCTTTAGTATGACAAAATCAAGTTAAATCGCTTAAAGGGACTAAATTCGACAAACTGCGAAAGTATGCCGATTTGAACTGTAACAGACATTCCGGAACATGACCATGAGTTAAAAATACCATAAATATCCTTCACATAGCTTAGAAATAGGCTTTGAGGGGTTCGGTGTGCTAAAATAAACTTTTGGTCATTCAGGGACTAAAAGCGTCAAAAAGTGCACAACTTTGCATTTTCGCGCATAACTTACGTTCTGAATACATCTGACCATTCAAAAATTTATGTAAGCACTAAAATATTTTACTTTAGTGTTTGGCATAAGAAAAATTCATTCGTCGCGCAATTTGGATCTTTTTTCGCGCTTATGCGCATTCCGTCGTAATTAACCGAACATCGCAGTCGTACGACTAAACGAGCCAACATCCGGCATATTTTTGAGCATGTTTCATGTCCAAAATGTTTAGGCATCATTTTAGGGCCTTGAAAATGGCTTAACGAGCCTTAAACATGTTGGAAATGGCCTTAATACGCAACGGGGACTGAAATGAAAACATTGGAAAGTGTTTGCTGAACAGGGGACCTTAGCGTGACACCTAGCCCCCTTGGCGTCACGCGAGGCCCCTTCTGATCAGAAAAAGTCATTTTTCAGCTTGTAACAGCCTTTCAAACACCCCAAAGGCCAATGCCACTTGTCAAAACCCTATGGTGGGGGCAAATTAAGCCACCACAACTTTGCGACAAGTGTACGGATTAGATCATGGCACGATATTCAAGAAACGATCCTAACGATCTTGCTTTTCCTATAAATACCCCCCCCATTTTGGTTAAAACCCACAAAATCTGATCTAAAGCTCTAAGTTGAGGCCTTTGCTTCATACCTGAGCTCCTGGATCGAGATTAACTTTCCGAGACCCTTCGTAAGTGTTCTTTCGTTCTTTTATCGCTTTATAGTCCTAAAGTCAAACTATGTTTGACTTTCTGCTTTGACCAGCCTATGGTCAACATGAAGTTTGTTTGAACTTCATAACGTGAGCGTGATCACGATGGTTATAGTCCTAGTGACTACACCTACTGATCACCACGTTATCTAGGCTCAGTGACGAGTCGTAGTTTCGGCCAAAATGTGCATTCTTGCGTATTTTGTAACCAAACTACTCTTAGGTATCAAAACCGTTTGTTTTGATACCAAACCTTTTTTCTAAACTTAGTTAAGCATGTTCTAACATGCTTAGCTCGTCACTTTTAGTTTAGTGCTTATATAGGGTCGTAAGGTAAGCGATCTAAACAATCGCTTATACTTTCGAACGCGACCCGTTTGGTCGATCATTAGGATCCGACCAAGCACATTAGGTGACCATAGTTTATAGGGAATAACCTTCCGAGGTTATACCTTATGGTCGCTTCGTTTAAGTAGTTGTATGATAGGTAGTTTATATGCCTTAGGTAAATTACCAAAATGCCCTTTTTACGCCAAAATTTATATTAAGCATATGTAACATAACTTTTGATATCTAAACTGATTTGGCAACAATATTAGACATGTTAAGGCATATTTTACTTATCATAGGGCTAGTTAGGCGGTCCGAGCGCGTTTACGCGAACGACGCATTAAAGTAGCATAAGCTACCTAAACGGGTCGTAATAGGTCGTAAGCACTTAGGTTAGGTTTCATTGTAGTATGTAGGCTTTGTAAAACCATATTACACGAGTCTCCATACTCGTTTGGTTTACGAACCCTCATTCTATCCAAATCCTCCGATTTAGGTCCGGTACATTAATGTAGTTACCTATATTAGGTGCCGTTTGGTATCCGTGATCTCTAGCATTGTTTGGTTGTTACACAAGGACTTCTAAAGCAATCTCAAGTGAGTACATAGACCCCTTTTTTACTGTTTTCCAAACATTTAGTGGTGAAACACATGTGCCTACTTGTTACTTTTGTGTTTTTCAAGCTTTCATATCATATGCTTGTTATGTTCAATAGTACATTTATAGTACACGATTTCGTTACATTTTATGCTATGTATGCCCATTGTGTGCATACTTAGTACATTATTTTACATTACATTTTATGCTATGTATGCCCATTGTGTGCATACTTAGTACAATTATTCATCACATGCTTACATTTTGGTATGACATTTGGTTTGTTCAAATGATACAATGTACATTCATTAACATTAGCTACGCCACTCGTTAGTAGGTAATGGTACCATAGGACTTGACAACTCCCATTCCTGAAATCTCGGGTTTGTTTGGATTGGAAGGAATGACCGAATATGATAAACAAAATAACAAGATAGACCTTTAAATTCGTTTAGGGGTCTATCACCACAGTCACAAAGGCTTGGATGTATGAATTTTCACAATACCGCATAAATGTTTGTATCAGTATAGCATGCATTTATTACACAAAACATAACTTTGATTTAAACCATGTTTTACTTCAATATCTTGTTTTTGTGCATTTTACATATGGTTTAGTTGATATATTTCACTTACCATACATAAACATTTTGACATTTACATACACATTACATGATTTACATTAAACATAAACAATTTGACTTTGATATACACATTTGGTGGTTTACATTCGACATGGACATTTTAATATGGTTTACACAAAAACACTTGACAATTGATTTATACATGAACAATTCACATTGGTGGTTAGTTTGGGAAAATGATTTGAGTAACGAGGCGTGTGTAATATGATACAAACATGGTGGATACGCCGCTGGTACTTCCTATGTATAAGTGTTTGTATGGTATTACATATCGTAGCGTTATTTGAAACATTTCAATTTAGACATATAACATTTTATACAAATAACATACTTTTCACAAGACATTGTTTTACAAAACAACTTATCTTATACAAACTCATTTTACTTGGTTATTCATTTAACCATACAATATTTCTCTTATTTATACATATCATCTGATCTTATTGCTTTTCAAATGATTTACAAGACAAAGCAAATTACAAGGTTCATGACTAAACATTTTCTTAAACATAAGTCATGACTTTTATTTTCACAAAACCTATGTATCTCACAGGCATTTTTATGCTGACGTACCTATTTTCACATGTGTTTCAGGATATGATGCATAGGATTTATCAAGATACACTTAGGCGGACTTGGGCCTTAGTGACAATAAAAGATGCAAGAGTAGTTATTTATGTTATATTTCTTTGATTGTCAAGACATTTAATCAATAAAACAATATTTCAATTTCCATGTGTTATGAAACAATGATTCTGTTACAACACTCCCCGACGTTTCCGCCATGTTTTGTTGTTTTACGTGGTCGGGGTGTAACAGAAAAGTTGGTATCAGAGCTCATGGTTATAGGGAATTAGGTTATTAGTAATGCTTTGACCTAGTCTATAACCTTCCTAGGACCCTTACGCGAGTTTACTTGCATTTAGACATAAAACAACACCGTCACCTATCCTTAAGTGACAACCGCAACAAGAACATAAATTTCAAAACCGCTTTGAAAACTAATCATCTGTTCTAGGATGATTGATTACTAGGTTTTGAACCCTCTGTTATATGGTTTTGAACCCCTTTGAATTTTCAAAACCTTGTCAAAGTTTGGGTCTTATAGTGTGAACACGTGCAATCTGGAAGAGTGGATGCCTGTACTCTGAGTTTTCTGTCTAAGGCTTGAGTGTTCATACAAATCCACATAATCGGACCAGTCACTCTTACCTGGGAACTCTTGGGGTGAGTGTCCATTTATAGGCTAAAGCATGTCTTCGCGATATATTAATATGACCCACTTACTTTGATTAGTCACCGTCTCATTTGTTTGCCTTAGGTAACAAACAAATGATCGCAATTTCTATGCGTTGTCATTTTGTTTTATTTACCGATAACATTTCATTTGTTTCCTTCTATATTCTTCATTTCCTACAGAATGTCTCTTCATTGCAACGATATGCAGATATCTGAGCAGACTGCCAAATTTGCCCAGCGGATAGGCAAAGTAATTCTGAAGACTGTTGAATTAGGCATTGCCATGTCTCGTCTCAACAATGAAGCCACTCAAGGGCCACCAAAGGAAGCAGAAGTCAAGCCTGCACCGCCAGCCAAGAAACCAATCAAGGAATCAAAGACCATGGATGAACAGACTGGATCCCCTAAGAGGTCAAAGAAGCGAAAGGCTTCTCAGAACTTCGCCCTGGTCGCTCACAATGGTCAAGTCATCCCCAACCAACTAGCTCAACCCCCTGCTAGGAAGCCATACAATGGATCTGCACCCTTGTGCAACCAATGTAGCCTCCATCATCATGCCAATGTAAAGTGCCGCAAATGCCAAACTTGTGGACTTATAGGCCATACAGCAAGAGTTTGCCCAGCCGCAGCTGTACCAAACCAAGCTGGCAACAATCCCGCTCAAGGTCGTTTCCTACCAGGTTCTTGTTTCAACTGTGGCGAGATGGGTCATTTTCGAAGAAATTGCCCGAAGTTTGCTAAGGCAAATCCAACCCACGGATGAGCAGTTGGCTGTTTAGAAGATGTTGTTGTCTTATGCTTTTGTTTCTTCCATTTACTTGTAATGTGAAACAATCTGTCCCGTTCATAAATAAAAGTTGTTGTTCGCAATTCTGATATAAAAGTATAGTTACATGTATGTATGGCATTCCTCTATGATGCCTACATTAAGGAACTATGTTCCTTGCAAACTACTTTTGTGAAATTTTTTCCCATTTTTGCGTTTACTCATGATTTCCTTGGTAAATTCTAAGTACTCGTTTTATTCTAAGAAACGAAGTACAGGAAATAAAGTGACATTATGAGTAATCGTGCTTCTATGCCTTTGAATCCTTGGTTAGATAACCAAGGATATTTTCAAATCTCATACCCATTACGTTCTGATTTCTTCAAACATGCATAGTTTTCAAAAATATTTATCCTCATACATTGACTTAACTTTCAAATTCCACTCCATATGTAGCCTTGGCATATTGAGCATCTCAACCTCATAAGCATTTTACTTCATGTTTTGACTTAAACACGTCCAGTGCAAGGTTTCGAAACATCTTCAACTTCTAAAATCCATATGGGATCTTTTTATCTCCACAATTAGACCCTTGTGGATGATTATCATACAAATCAGAGTTCTTAATTGGATTCCTTGTGTACCTTAATTCAAACATTTCGGTTCCTGAGAATCGAAATCGAATTTTCTCTTTAAGATCTTTCTATCTTTATAGTTAGATTCTTAGAAATATTTAAGGCACCAATCAAAATCCACTGATTGGATACCTGGTGTGCTTTGAATACATGTGCACAGTTAGCAGAACAAATTAACAAAATGATAACAAATCAAGTTAAACAATTTTGTGGTTATGTGACTATATGTTTATGCATTTTGTGTTTTCTTTTATACTTTTTGTGTTTTTGTATACTCTGGATATTCGTTATCCAAATCCTCCAAATCCTCGTAGAACCTTTCGTATCTTCATATGAGGGATTCGTAGAAGGATATTCAAAAAGGTACTACCTTAAATCCTTATTGGGCTTCTACATGATAGTTAAGACCCTTGGATTGTATAGTACCACTCCACGATTCATAAGAGACCCTTTTATTGGTCTAGTCAAAAAGATTGATTCAAAAATCTGGTTAAGAATGACATGTGATGGTATAAGCCGAAAAGACTCCTTGGTTGTCTATTAAAATCATTTATGGATCTAATAAAAAGGGACCCTAGGGTGGTCTAGTCACAATCATCACAGGCTCGTTCATTGTTTTCTTCCCCTACACATTTTAAGATGCACTACGTGACCATGCAAGGAATTACGTAATTATGGATGCATACATAATTACGAAGTTCAGTGCACGGAAACCACAATAAGACTTAAGATGTGTAAAGAACCGATAGTGACAACCATAACGAAATGTGAACAATATACTAGAGGTACGGTGGACGCACCAATGACGCTTTATATACTTGTATATAAGTGTCCCTCTCACATTATAAGCATGATGTTATTGTAAAGTTACTAGAAGTTCAGGACGCTAACCAGTGTTGTTTGATCTTTTTAACTTCATGTTTCAAGCTCTCACAAGTTTCCTCTGAATAAATTTCGGGACGAAATTTCCTAAAGTAGGGGAGACTGTGACACCTGGGTCACTGCGACCATCAAACAAATAGCAAACCAATGAAATATTGTATTTCATACTTGGGATTTGTACAAATATGTATATCATTTGCACATATCAGTTCTTGTTCGATTTTAAACTCTATATCGCTTTCTGGAAGGTTATACGCGCACCGATGCGTAAATATAACCAGTTTAATGCAACAAACACTCCGGAACAGTGACATAGGCTTAACATACCTTAAATAACCTTTACATAACTTAGAAATAAGTTTTAAAGGCTTTGGTATGACAAAATCAAGTTAAATCGCTTATAGGGACTAAATTCGACAAACTGCGAAAGTATGCCGATTTGAACTGTAACAGACATTCCGGAACATGACCATGAGTTAAACATACCATAAATATCCTTCACATAGCTTAGAAATAGGCTTTGAGGGGTTCGGTGTGCTAAAATAAACTTTTGGGTCATTCAGGGACTAAAAGCGTCAAAAAGTGCAAAAGTTTGCATCTTCGCGCATAACTTACGTTCTGAATACATCCGAACATACAAAAATTTATGTAAGCACTAAAATATTTTACTTTAGTGTTTGGCATAAGAAAAATCCATTCGTCGCGCAATTTGGATCGTTTTTCGCGCTTATGTGCATTCCGTCGTAATTAACCGAACATCGCGGTCGTACGACTAAACGAGCCAACATCCAGCATAATTTTGAGCATGTTTCATGTCCACAATGTTTAGGCATCATTTTAGGGCCTTGAAAATGGCTTAACGAGCCTTAAACATGTCGGAAATGGCCATAATACGCAACGGGGACTAAAATGAAAACATTGGAAAGTGTTTGCTGAACAGGGGGACCTTAGCGTGACACCTAGCCCCCTTGGCGTCACGCGAGGCCCCTTCTGATCAGCAAAAGTCATTTTTCAGCTTGTAACAGCCTTTCAAACACCCCAAAGGCCAATGCCACTTGTCAAAACCCTATGGTGGGGGCAAAATAAACCACCACAACTTTGCGACAAGTGTACGGATTAGATCATGGCACGATATTCAAGAAACGATCCTAACGGTCTTGCTTTTCCTATAAATACCCCCCCCATTTTGGTTAAAACCCACAAAATCTGATCTAAAGCTCTAACTTGAGGCCTTTGCTTCATACCTGAGCTCCTGGATCGAGATTAACTTTCGGGGACCCTTCGTAAGTGTTCTTTCGTTCTTTTATCGCTTTATAGTCCTAAAGTCAAACTATGTTTGACTTTCTGCTTTGACCAGCCTATGGTCAACATGAAGTTCGTTTGAACTTCATAACGTGAGCGTGATCACGATGGTTATAGTCCCTAGTGACTACACCTACTGATCACCACGTTATCTAGGCTCAGTGACGAGTCGTAGTTTCGGCCAAAATGTGCATTCTTGCGTATTTTGTAACCAAACTACTCTTAGGTATCAAAACCGTTTGTTTTGATACCAAACCTGTTTTCTAAACTTAGTTAAGCATGCTCTAACATGCTTAGCTCGTCACTTTTAGTTTAGTGCTTATATAGGGTCGTAAGGTAAGCGATCTAAACAATCGCTTATACTTTCGAACCCGACCCGTTTGGTCGATCATTAGGATCCGACCAAGCACATTAGGTGACCATAGTTTATAGGGAATAACCTTCCGAGGTTATACCTTATGGTCGCTTCGTTTAAGTAGTTGTATGATAGGTAGTTTATATGCCTTAGGTAAATTACCAAAATGCCCTTTTTACGCCAAAATTTATATTAAGCATATGTAACATAACTTTTGATATCTAAACTGATTTGGCAACAATATTAGACATGTTAAGGCATATTTTACTTATCATAGGGCTAGTTAGGCGGTCCGAGCGCGTTTTACGCGAACGACGCGTTAAAGTAGCATAAGCTACCTAAACGGGTCGTAATCGGTCGTAAGCACTTAGGTTCGGTTTCATTGTAGTATGTAGGCTTTGTTAAACCATATTACACGAGTCTCCATACTCGTTTGGTTTACGAACCCTCATTCTATCCAAATCCTCTGATTTAGGTCCGGTATATTAATGTAGTTACCTATATTAGGTGTCGTTTGATATCCATGAACTCTAGCATTGTTTGGTTGTTACACAAGGACTTCTAAAGCAATCTCAAGTGAGTACATAGACCCCTTTTTTACTGTTTTCCAAACATTTTGGGGTGAAACACATGTGCCTACTTGTTACTTTCGTGTTTTTCAAGCTTTCATATCATATGCTTGTTATGTTCAATAGTACATTTATAGTACACGATTTCATTACATTTTATGCTATGTATGCCCATTGTGTGCGTACTTAGTACATTATTTTACATTACATTTTATGCTATGTATGCCCATTGTGTGCATACTTAGTACAATTATTCATCACATGCTTACATTTTGGTATGACATTTGGTTTGTTCAAATGATACAATGTACATTCATTAACATTAGCTACGCCACTCGTTAGTAGGAAATGGTACCATAGGACTTGACAACTCCCATTCCTGAAATCTCGGGTTTGTTTGGATTGGAAGGAATGACTGAATACGATAAACAAAATAACAAGATAGACCTTTAAATTCGTTTAGGGGTCTATCACCACAGTCACAAAGGCTTGGATGTATGAATTTTCACAATACCGCATAAATGTTTGTATCAGTATAGCATGCATTTATTACACAAAACGTAACTTTGATTAAAACCATGTTTTACTTCAATATCTTGTTTTTGTGCATTTTACATATGGTTTAGTTGATATATTTCACTTACCATACATAAACATTTTGACATTTACATACACATTACATGATTTACATTAAACATAAACAATTTGACTTTGATATACACATTTGGTGGTTTACATTAGACATGGACATTTTAATATGGTTTACACAAAAACACTTGACAATTGATTTATACATGAACAATTCACATTGGTGGTTAGTTTGGGAAAATGATTTGAGTAACGAGGCGTGTGTAATATGATACAAACATGGTGGATACGCCGCTGGTACTTCCTATATATAAGTGTTTGTATGGTATTACATATCGTAGCGTTATTTGAAACATTTCAATTTAGACATATAACATTTTATAAAAATAACATACTTTTCACAAGACATTGTTTTACAAAACAACTTATCTTATACAAACTCATTTTACTTGGTTATTCATTTAACCATACAATATTTCTCTTATTTATACATATCATCTGATCTTATTGCTTTTCAAATGATTTACAAGACAAAGCAAATTACAAGGTTCATGACTAAACATTTTCTTAAACATAAGTCATGAATTCTATTTTCACAAAACCTATGTATCTCACAGGCATTTTTATGCTGACGTACCTATTTTCACATGTGTTTCAGGATATGATGCATAGGATTTATCAAGATACACTTAGGCGGACTTGGGCCTTAGTGACAATAAAAGATGCAAGACTAGTTATTTATGTTATATTTCTTTGATTGTCAAGACATTGTAACTCTTTTAATCAATAAAACAATATTTCAATTTCCATGTGTTATGAAACAATGATTCTGTTACAACACTCCCCGACGTTTCCGCCACGTTTTGTTGTTTTACGTGGTCGGGGTGTGACAGAAAAGTTGGTATCAGAGCTCATGGTTATAGGGAATTAGGTTATTAGTAATGCTTTGACCTAGTCTATAACCTTCCTTGGACCCTAACGCGAGTTTACTTGCGTTTAGACATAAACAACACCGTCACCTATCCTTAAGTGACAACTGCAACAAGAACATAAATTTCAAAACCGCTTTGAAAACTAATCATCTGTTCTAGGATGATTGATTACTAGGTTTTGAACCCTCTGTTATATGGTTTTGAACCCCTTTGAATTTTCAAAACCTCGTCAAAGTTTGGGTCTTATAGTGTGAACATGTGCAATCTGGAAGAGTGGATGCCTGTACTCTGAGTTTTCTGTCTAAGGCTTGAGTGTTCGTACAAATCCACATAATCGGGCCAGTCACTCTTACCTGGGAACTCTTGGGGTGAGTGTCCACTTATAGGCTAAAGCATGTCTTCGCGATACATTAATATGACCCGCTTACTTTGATTAGTCACCGTCTCATTTGTTTGCCTTAGGTAACAAACAAATGATCGCAATTTCTATGCGTTGTCATTTTGTTTTATTTACCGATAACATTTCATTTGTTTCCTTCTATATTCTTCATTTCCTCCAGAATGTCTCTTCATCGCAACGATGCGCAGATATCTGAGCAGACTGCCAAATTTGCCTAGCGGATAGGTGAAGTAATTCTGAAGACTGTTGAATTAGGCATTGCCATGTCTCGTCTCAACAATGAAGCCACTCAAGGGCCACCAAAGGAAGCAGAAGTCAAGCCTGCACCGCCAGCCAAGAAACCAATCAAGGAATCAAAGACCATGGATGAACAGACTGGATCCCCTAAGAGGTCAAAGAAGCGAAAGGCTTCTCAGAACTTCGCTGTGGTCGCTCACAATGGTCAAGTCATCCCCAACCAACTAGCTCAACCCCCTGCTAGGAAGCCATACAATGGAACTGCACCCTTGTGCAACCAATGTAGCCTCCATCATCATGCCAATGTAAAGTGCCGCAAATGCCAAACTTGTGGACTTATAGGCCATACAGCAAGAGTTTGCCCAGCCGCAGCTGTACCAAACCAAGCTGGCAACAATCCCGCTCAAGGTCGTTTCCTACCAGGTTCTTGTTTCAAGTGTGGCGATATGGGTCATTTCCGAAGAAATTGCCCGAAGTTTGCTAATGCAAATCCAACCCACGGATGAGCAGTTGGCTGTTTAGAAGATGTTGTTGTCTTATGCTTTTGTTTCTTCTATTTACTTGTAATGTGAAACAATCTGTCCCGTTCATAAATAAAAGTTGTTGTTCGCAATTCTGATATACAAGTATAGTTACATGTATGTATGGCATTCCCCTATGATGCCTACATTAAGGAACTATGTTCCTTGCAAACTACTTTTGTGAAATTTTTTTCCCATTTTTGCGTTTACTCATGATAGGGAAATTTCAAATGTTCGGTTTTTGATCTTTAGTGTTAAAAATCCTAGCTAATCTTAAAGTGTTTGTTGGAAGCTTGGGGTATACAAGCTTAAGGCCTTCTACTCTTGAAGGCAACCATTCTTGAAGCATCATCCGTTTCTTTCTCATTACTCCAAGAAGGTAGTTTTCTAAACACCCCATGGTTGTGTATGATAGTATGCATCTTCATATATGGATCCGGGTTTTGGGATTTTTCATATAAATGGAATTTATATCTTAAAAGTAATATGTTTTAAACTTTATTTCCACTGTGTTTTTATTTCATATTGATGAAATTACTTTGATAAACATGTTAAAATCCCATCAATGGCATCTAGAGCCGCTTATATGAGTGCATGCTTCAATAGATTAAAAATTTCGGGTTTTGGGTTTGAATAAAACCCCATGGCCGAAAATTTTAATATGGTTTTTCTAGATTATTTTCTTACATGCATAAGGAAATCTTGAAAAATTATTTCATATGGATGATTTGTTTGTTTGGTCAAAGAATACCTTTTCGGTTTTTTGTTCATAACCGAAAATTGTTATAAAAGGGAACCGTTTTTTTATGCTTCTTGAAATTAATAAATATATATTTGGATATATATTTTGGTGCATATGACCTAGCCATGACCTTGTGTTGAATGATTGTGTTGTGTTTTATTTCATTTATTATTTCAATGGGCTGTAATAATTATTATTTTTGTTCTTCCATTAGAAGATATGTAATTTATTTATTTTCATTTGGTATGTAAAATAAATATATTAGGTGCATTTTATTTTACTAGAGAAAATGTATTAGGATATATTTTGTAAAAGAAGATGCATATAAAAATGCGGTTTTGGTTTGGACCATAACATTCGGTCCAAAGAACTTCATGGTTCTTAACAGGATTTTAACCCGATAACCAAAACACATTTTTTGAAGTCCAAAGGAATTTGGAGCTGAATATAAAAGACTTTTGGAAGCCCAAAGAAGGTGGAGGAATCACAACACAAGAAGGAGACTTGAAGCATTTATATGCGGGATCAAGTGGGAGTTCATCGACACATTACTTGTGTCATTTTTCATTCCTTAGGGAGGACCTTTTGGCACACTTGTTTCGGCTAACAAGCGTTGTCAAAATAGTTGGCTATGGTTATGCACCTATTATTATTAATGATGTGCTTGTTTGGTTGCTTATTTTGTTGTTTAGATGATATGTCGATATGCATGACTTAACAAACTAATAATCAACAATAAGCGTAAAATTGGTTCTTAACAAAATCATTAAAATGGTTAATAAAGGTTTTATTAAAAATTAATGATTTTATAATAAAATGAGTTTCATTAAAAGAACCTTGAAAATTAGTTTTCACTAAAGTACCATTGATTTGAATGCATGCAAATGTATGGTACATAATATTTTCTAAACTAGAATTTTGAAATATTAAAAAACCCTTTTATAAAACAAGTCAAACACCATCCTTTTATACAACACTCGAAACACTTGGGAACTCTTATTGTGGGATAAAGGTCACCTAATCACTTTTGAGGGAACTTGTATGTTCGAGGTGGGTTTACCATGTTTGTGGGATAAAGGTCACCTAACCACTTATGTGTATAAACTCACACGTGTGTATAAGTTGGACGACTTGATTTGGAAACCATGAGCTTAGGGTCACCAAAGCCTGGGGAACAAAGGTGTTGATGGGATTAAACATGCCAACTAAACATAAAGATGTTTAACCGATCCCATATGGCTAGAAATTGCAAAGAGTTGCAATTGTCAAACGTTGACTACCTTGTTAATTTAAATAGAGGGATAACGGTCACCTAACCAATATTTAAATGTAACGTTGGATTCTAGATTTTAATTATTAATTGTCTTTAAGATACAAAAGGGTATTAATAATTAAAATATAATAATATCGATAATACTAAAATTGAACTTGTTAAATTTTGTAGATGGCCGCTAACAATGCTAACCCGATTACCCAAACCGTCCGAAACCTATCACTAAGAACCATCCTTGAAAAGGATCGTCTCAACCATAACAACTTCATGGATTGGTTTCGAAACTTGAGAATCGTTCTCAAGCAAGAGAAGATATCCTATGTGTTGGACGATCCTATTCCCAATGAACCTAACGTGGAAGATGTGGAAGCCTATAACGATTGGGTTAAGTATACCAAGGACTCCATGCAAGCCTCATGCCTTATTTTGGGAACTATGATTCCCGAAATTCAAAAGGATTTTGAACACCACGGGACATACGACATGATTACCCAGTTAAAGGAAATGTTCCTACAACAAGCAAGGGTAGAACGCTTCGAAACTGTTCGGGCGCTTCATGCATGTCGAATGGAGGAAACCCAATCGGTATCATCTTATGTTCTCAAGATGAAAAGCCACATTGATCGCCTCGAACGGCTAAATTGTCCCGTCTCCAAAGAGTTGGCTACGGATTTGATCCTCAACTCTTTAACAAAGAAATTTGAGAGCTTTGTTATGAATTACAACATGAATGGATGGGACAAGAGCATTGGTGAGCTTAATGCAATGCTCAAAACGGCCGAAGCAAGTATGGGCAAAAAGGCTTTACCCGTCCTAGCGATCAATGAAGGAGGCAACAAGAAGAGGCCCCACCCCGACTCTAAAGCAACCTATGCTAAAAGAAAGGGACACGTCAAGGGAAAGGGAAAAGGAAAAGCTAAAGCAGAACCCGCCAAACCAAAAGAGAAGAAGCAAAAGGTTGCTACGAATGACCCATGTTTTGAATGTGGTGAGATAGGACATTGGAAGAGAAATTGTCCGACCTATCTCAAGGAGTTGAAAAACAAGAGGGATGCAGGGCAAACCTCAGGTACTATCTTTATGATACATGTTGAGCTTAATGTTATTTCTTCTAACACATGGGTACTAGATACCGGATGTGGAACTCATATTTGCAATTCGTTGCAGGGGTTCAAAAGAAATAAACATTATAAGAAGGGAGACGCTAGTCTCTTTATGGGCAACGGAGCAAAAGTTGAAGTCAAAGCTCAAGGAGACTACGTTTTAAAGGTTCCAAGTGGTTTGGAAGTTATTTTGAAGAATGTTTTGTAATGCTCCTAGTTTGACTAAGAACATAATTTCAGTTTCCCTTTTAAAACAATCTGGTTTCAATTTCGAATTTGTTAACTATGACATTTATGTTTCTAAGAATGATGTGTTTTATTTTAAAGCTATGTCTTTAAATGGTATTTATGAATTAGATCATGATAACGCATCATATGATAGCTCAATGTACCAAGTAACCAACAAGAAACTCAAAATGGATTTGAGTGATTCCTACCTTTGGCATTGTCGCCTTGGACATATAAGCAAGAATCGCATGCATACACTTCAGAAAAATGGTCTTTTGAATACAAAAGAAGATAATTCATTTGATGTATGCGAATCTTGTTTACAAGGCAAAATGACCAAGACGCCCTTTAGTGGAACATTTGAAAGGGCTAAGGACTTATTAGGTATCATACATTCAGATGTATGTGGTCCTTTTAAGCCGATGACTAGGAATGGTGAAAGATACTTCATTACCTTTACCGATGACTATAGTCGTTATGGTTATGTGTATTTACTAAAACACAAGGATGAAGCATTTGAAATGTTCAAAGACTTCAAAAGTGAAGTAGAAAATCAACTCAAGAAAACAATCAAAGTCCTTCGCACCGATAGAGGAGGTGAATACCTTAGTGGTGCTTTTCAAGATCATCTTAGGAGTTGTGGGATTATCTCACAACTTACTCCACCTGGAACACCACAACACAATGGTGTGTCCGAAAGGAGAAATCGAACTCTATTAGATATGGTTCGATCTATGATGGCTAGAAGCACATTGCCTCTATCATTTTAGGGTTACGCTTTGCTCTCCGTAGTCCGTATATTAAATATGGCCCCAACCAAGAAAGTGGAAAATACACCTTTTGAAATATGGCATGGAAACCCTCCATCATTTTCATTCTTAAAGGTTTGGGGTTGTGAAGCTTATGTTAAGCAATACACTCCAAATAAATTGGAAGTCCGATCTACTAAGTGTATCTTTGTAGGATATCCTAAAGATGATATAGGATATTATTTCTATGACCCAACCGAGCAAAAGGTATTTGTTGCTCGAAAGGGTAAGTTCTTAGAAGCTAAGTTCCTTATGGAAGGAACCAGTGATAGAACAGTGGAACTTGAGGAGGATCAAGAACCACAAGACGATACACGTTTGGTTGATACTAGCACTCAACAAGAGGTTGTTGAAAACGATCTAGAGGTTGATCAGAACACACAAAATGTTCGCAGATCTGGTAGAATTAGTAATCCACCTGAAAGATATGGATTTTTCATGGATGGATGCTACGTGGTAGATTCAGATGAACCAACCACATACCATAATGCAATGTCAAAACACAATTCTGACAAATGGCTTGAAGCCATGAACATAGAGATGCAATCCATGTATGACAACCAAGTTTAGGAATTGGTTGTGCCACCACTTAACTCTAAAGTAGTTGGAAGTAAGTGGGTTTTCAAGAAGAAAACTGATATGCATGGTAACTTGGATACTTATAAAGCAAGACTTGTAGCAAAAGGTTTCACTCAAACTCAAGGAATTGATTATGATGAGACCTTCTCGCCTGTGGTGATGCTAAAGTCAATAAGGATATTATTTGCCATAGCGGCATATTATGACTATGAGATCTGGCAATTGGATGTCAAAACGGCATTTCTCAATGGATATCTTGATGAAGATGTCTATATGGTTCAGCCTGAAGGTTTTGTCGATCCAAAACATCCTGACAAAGTATGCAAGTTAAAGAAATCAATCTATGGATTGAAACAAGCATCTAGAAGTTGGAATCACCGTTTTGATGAAGAAATTAAGAATTTTGGATTCATCAAGAATGGCGATGAAGCTTGTGTGTATAAGAAGGCTAGTGGGAGCATCATCACTTTCTTAGTACTACATGTCGATGACATTCTACTATTTGGGAATGAGATTCCAACCATGGAAGGTGCCCTGGCTTGGAAGTTGTTTTTCCATTAAGGATCTTGGTGAAGTAGCCTACATTCTGGGAATAAAGGTCTATATGGATAGATCAAGGCGCTTGATAGGTTTAAACCAAAGTGCATACATTGACAAAGTCTTGAATAGGTTCCAAATGGAAAACTCTAAGAGAGGTTTTGTACCTATTCAAAAGGGGACAATATTGAACACATCTCAATGTCCAAGCTCAAAGGATGAGCAAGAGAAAATGAAAAGAATCCCATATGCGTCAGCTATAGGATCCATCATGTATGCAATGATATGCACTAGGCCGGACGTCTCATGCGCCTTGAGCATGACGAGTAGATACCAACAAAATCCAGGTAACAGTCATTGGATGGCTGTTAAAAGCATATTGAAATATCTTAGGAGGACTAAGGATATGTTCTTAATATATGGATCTGGTGAGGAGGAACTCGTTGTAAAGGGTTACACGGACGCGAGTTTCCAAAACGATCGAAGTGATTTTCGATCGCAATCGGGGCATGTCTTCATTTTAAATGGAGGAGCAGTCTCCTGGAAGAGCTCAAAACAAGACGTGGTAGCATTGTCCACTACAGAATCAGAATACATCGCCGCTTCATTGGCAGCCCAGGAAGCTGCATGGCTGAAGAAATTTATAGTCGACCTAGGGTGGTCCCCACCATTCAAGATCCCCTAGAGATCTTTTGTGACAACGAGGGTGCGATTGCTCAAATCAAGGAACCTGGTGCGCACCAAAAGACTAGACATATTGAGCGGAGATTCAACTACATAAGGGATGAAGTTGAAAAAGGAAAGATATGTATCCGCCAAGTTCACACCGATCAAAACATTGCGGATCCACTCACGAAGCTCCTTGACAGAGGAAAACATGAGGGTCACACATGTTCGTTAGGACTTCGATATTCTAGTGATTGGATTTGATCTAATTTTGTATTTGGATATTGAAACAATTGTTAATTTAACTCTTTTATGATATTTTGAGTTACGTTTCATGTTAGCATGTTTAAATCCGTGAATAAGTTAGTTATTCTAAATGTCCGTAGTCGATCACAATTGTGGGAACAAACATGAATGTAAGACTATTATGAACTTGGATTGGTGGATATTCATTTAGAATGAATATAGAGCAAAGTGTTGCTGCCAAAGTTCATAGATATTTGTGGGATACAAATATTGGACTGGCTCGCTCTCAAATATTACTGCATGGAATCATTTGTGATTGATCATAAGTAAATTTTGAGTAAAGGAGAATGTCATAGTATCCTCTGACCTGAGATACATATTGGGTCTTGATATTCACCAAATATTATGTCTTGACTTATTTCTTCACTATCAGTAATATGACAGTACATAAGGCTAAGTTCAGGTGTGATACAAGGTGATTGTGAGAGACGTATGTAGTCTTATTCGTTGAGAGTAAGATGTCTAAGGCCTGGTAAAGTTAAATCAACAGAGAGTGGTCACTCTATGTCTCTGGATTTAACATGACATCTGTAACGAAAGGATAACTGATAGATTCACCTAAATCATGTTCAAGTAAGGGACTTGAAAGGGATGATGTTATTGAATGGCAAATATAGTCATACGTATTGGGAGTAGTAAACCGTAGTTAGGCGTCATTTACTACTTGCATCAATCTTCTATGTATCTTGTGCAAGTGGGAGATTGTTGGACTCTGTATGCCCAAGACACATATTAAATTGATGTGGCTAGTACGTTATGATCCAAGTCGAGTCATACCCAATAACAAGTTAGACAAACACTTATATTATTTATTAGAAACTAATAAATTATATGTTTAGTGACCATAGTTGCATAGGGAATAACCTTCCGAGGTTATACCTTATGGTCACCGAGTTTAAGTAGTTGTATGATAGGTAGATTATATGCCTTAGGTAAATTACCAAAGTGCCCTTTTCATGCATAATTGGACTCTAAGCATATGTAACCTAACTTTTGTCACCTAAATTGATTATGCAACTTATTTAAACATTTTTCGGCATATAATACTTGTCATAGAACTAGTTAGACGTCTCGAACGCGCGTTTGCGCGCACGACGCGTTAAAGTAGCGTAAGCTACCTTAATGGGTCGTAACGGGTCGAAAGCACTTAGGTCAGGTTTCAATTTAGTATGTAGGCATTGTTAAACCATGTCATATGAGTTCCAATAACTCATTTGGTTTACAAGACCTCATCCTATCCGATCCTCCGACTTAGGTCCGGTTTATTTATATAGTTATTAGGTTGCCGATTGATTCCGTGCTCCCTCTAGCTTTGCTTGGTTGTTGTTCAAAGACCGCTAAGCATTCTCAGGCGAGTACACAGTTCCCCTATTTTACTGTTTTCGATTGTTTTGGGGTGATCCATATGTGTTAAATGATTTCAATGTTTTAACGATGATTTTTGAAAACGATTGAAATGGTTTATATTAAATTAATAACGATTTTGATAAAGTGAACAAACTTGTTGGTTGTAATTACATAACGAATAACATTCATTAATTTTGGCCAAACCGACCAGTATTAGGTTATGGTACCATAGGATCTGACAAATCCCGTTATCAGACTGCACCCATGGTTATGTGTGGGTTGGGTGGGTAACGACCGAATCTGTGATTGTTAATCTACCCTTTGGTGGTTTATTAATGCGAAAGGCGAGGTAGTCGAATCACGAAGGTTTGAATGTTATTAGCGAGACGACCAAAAGTAGTTTCACTATTAAAACGAGTTAAACGATTTTGGGATAAGTTACACGATAAGATGCATACTCACTGACTTTGTTTTCACATATGTTTCAGGTATTGTTGAATGATGTTGATTGATAGGATGCATACTCACATAGGACGGGATGAGGCCTTAGTGACTTAATAACAATGATAGACTATGTTTAACTTGTTTGTTAGATTTCAAGACGATGTAAATGTTTAATGTTTAATAAAACGAAACTTCAAATTTCCGTGTGTTTTGAAACAATGATTCTGTTACAACACTCCCCGATGTTTCCGCCATGTTTTGTTGTTTTATCGTGGTCGGGGTGTGACAGAAAAGTTGGTATCAGAGCTCATGGTTATAGGGAATTAGGTTATTAGTAATGCTTTGACCTAGTCTATAACCTTCCTAGGACCCTAACACAAGATTCTTGTGTTTAGATCTTAAAACAATACCGTCACCTATCCTTAGGTGATAACCATAACGAGAACACAATAATAAATCTGCTTCGAAAATTAATCATCTGTCCTAGGATGATCGATTGCTAGGTTTTGAACCCTCTGTTATTGGTTTTGAAACCTTCTAATTTGATTCATCATTGGCCTTGTGCCTTCTGAGTTTCCAAAATCTCGTCAAAGTTTGGGTCTAAATAATGTGAACACGTGCAAACTGGAAGTTTTCTGTCTAAGGCTAGAGTGTTCGTACAAATCCGCAGTATCGGACCAGTCACTCTTACCTGGGAACTCTTGGGGTGAGTGTTCACTTATAGGCGAGCATGTCTTCAGTGATACATTAATATGACCCACTTACTTTTATTAATCACTGTCTCATTTGTTTGCCTTAGGTAACAAACAAATGATCGCAATTTTTATGCGTTGTCATTTTGTTTTGATTACCCGATAGCATTTCATTCATTTCTTCCTATGTCCTCCTTTTCCTCTAGAATGTCACTTCATCGCAACGACGCTCAGATGTCCGAACAGGTTACTAAAGTTGCCCAACGAATAGGCGAAGTAATCCTGAAGACTGCTGAATTAGCTGTTGCCATGTCCCGTCTCCAGGATGAAACCACCCGAGAGGCACTAAAGGAAGCAGAAGCCAAGCCTTCAAAAAGGTCAAAGAAGCGTAAGACCTCAAAGAATCCTCCAGCCGTTGCACTAAATCAAGCAGGACTTGGTCAGGTGGCAACACCTCCAGCCAAGAAGCGGTACTTGGGAACTGCTCCTTTCTGCAATCAATGCAATGGCCATCATCCGAATCAAGCACCTTGTTTCAAATGTATCCACTGCGGACGATGGGGACATTTGGTTAACATGTGCCGCTTTGTCATCCAAAACAAAGCTATTGCAGGTCCTACTGTTGCTCGAGCACCATACGAAGGAACAGCCCCTTTGTGCCATCAGTGTAACCTCCATCACCATGCTAGTGTCAAATGCCAAATATGCTTCAAGTGTGGACTTGTTGGTCATTTGGCAAGAGACTGTCGTTCAATTGCTATGTTAAACTAAACTATTCAGAACCCTGTTCAACTTCAAGCAAATCCAGCACAAGCTCGTTTTCCTCTGGGAACTTGCTACTTCTATGATGAGACGAGTCATTTTAGGGACGAATACCCAAAGTTTGTCAATGCAAATCTGACCCACGGATGAGCATTGGGCTGATTAGAAGAAGTTGATGCTTGAAATAATTCGAAACTTATGCTTTTGTTTCTTTTGTTGAACTCTGAAACAACCTGTTTGGTTTATAAATAAATCGTTGTTCACAATTCTGATGTACAAGTGTAGTTACACGTGTGTATGGCATACCCCTATAATACCTACACCAAAGAACTATGTTCTTTACAAAACTACTCTTGTAGTTCTTCCATCTATGTGATCGCTCATGATTTCCTCGAAAATTCTAAGTACTCGTTTCAAGAAACGAAGTACCGAATATAAGTGACATTTTGAGTAATCACTTTAAATCCTTGGTTAGATAACTAAGGGTATTACTCTTTCGATCTTGTATCCAACCTCCAGATTCTGCTCCATATGTCACCTTGGCATATCTAGCACCCCAACTTCATGAGGATTCTACCTCGTGTGTCAACTTAAGCACGTCTAGTGCAAGGTTTCGAAGCGTCTCCTGCTATTCGAATTCCAAAATCCATATAGGATCTTATTATCTTCACAATTAGATCCTTGTGGATGATTATCGCTCAAATCGGAACCCTTGATTGGATTCTTTGTACGCCTTAATACGTACATTACAATTCAATAAGGACAAGCCGAATTCCTATCAAGATCTCTCTATCTTCATAGTTAGATTTTTGAAGATGTTTAAAGTGCCAAATGAAATCCACAGATTGGATTCCTGGTATGCTTTAAATACCCGTGTCCAAAGATAACAAATTAAAGGTCAAGTTAAATGACTATGTGATTATGTGTTTCTTTTATGTTTTTGTGTAATCCGAGTTATTTGTTATCCAAATCCTCGTAGAACCTTCCATATCTTCATATGAGGGATTCATAGTAGGATATCCAAAGGTACTACCTTGAATCCTTAATGGGCTTCTACGTGGTAGTTAAGACCCTTGGATTTTATAGTACCATTCCATAATTCGAAAAAGAGACCCTTTGGGTGGTCTAGTAAAAAGATTGATTCAAATCTGGTTAGGAATGACATGTGATGATATAGCTGAAAAGACTCCTTGGTGGTCTGTTTTAAAAGATCATTTATTGATCTAAAGGACTCTATGGTGGTCTAGTCACACTCATCACAGGTTTGTTTTTTGGGTCTTCCCCTACACATTATAAAGTGCACTGTGTGGACTATGCAAGGAATTGCGTAATTATGGATGCATACATAATTATGAAATTCAGTGCACAGAAACCACAGTAAGATTTATCATGTGTAAGTACCGATAGTGGCAACAATAACGGAACGTGAACTATGTAATGGAGGTACGCTGGACGCATCGATGACACTTCATATACTTGTATATAAGTGTCCCTCTTATATTGTAAGCATAATGTTATTAAAGTTACTAGAAGTTCAGAACCCTAACCAGTGTTGTCTTATCTTTTCGACTTTATGTTTCGAAATGCCTAACTTGTCTCAAAGTCAAGGCTGAACACCAACGACCTTCTGGTTTGTTTGTACAACCAGAGATACCGGTTTGGAAGTGGGAGAACGTTGCTATGGATCTCATCACTAAATTACCGCGTACATCTAAAGGTCACAATGCTATATGGGTTGTTATCGATCGATTAACGAAGACAATTCATTTTATTCCGACTCGCGAAGATCTATCTGCTGATAAACTTGCACCCCGATATGTTGGACCATTTAAGTTTGAAAGAGTTGGAAAGGTTGCCTATCGACTAGAGCTACCTCCAGAGCTTGGAAATATTCATCCGACTTTTCACGTGTCCAATTTGCGAAAGTGTTTAGCTGACGCTGATCTTCACATTCCTCTCGACGAAATCCAAATCGATGAAACGATGCACTTTGTCGAGAAACCTGTAGAGATAGTGGACCGTGCGTTCAAACAATAGAAGAACAAACGGATTCGTTTGGTCAAGATTTGCTGGGAATCTAAGCGTGGCCCAGAATTTACTTGGGAACGTGAGGACCAAATGAAGGCGAAACATCCGCAATTGTTCTCACAAAGTTTCCTCTAGTTAAAATTTCGGGACGAAATTTCCTAAAGTAGGGGAGACTGTGACATCTGTGCCTGCACGGCCATCAAACAAATACCAAATCAATGAAATATTGTATTTCATACTTGGGATTTGTATAAATATGTGTATCATTTGCACATATCAATTCTCGTTCGATTTCAAGCTCTAAATCGCTTTCTGGAAAGTTATACGCAAACTGATACGTAAACGTAATCAGTTTAACACGAAAAACACTCCAGAATAGTGACATAGGCTTAACATACCTTAAATAACCTTTACATAACTTAGAAATAAGTTTTGGAAGGTTTGGTGTGTCGAAATCAAGTTTATTCGCTTACAGGGACTAATTTCGACAAACTGCGAAAGTATGCCGATTCGTACTGTAACGAACATTTCGGAACTTGATCATAAGTTAAACATGCCCTAAATATCCTTTACATAGCTTATAAATAGGCTTTGAGGTGTTTGGTGTGCAAAAATAAACTTATTGGTCATTCAGGGACTAAAAGCGTCAAAAAGTGCACAAGTTTGCATTCTCGCGCATATCTTACGTTCTGAATATATCTGAACATCCAAAAATTTATGTAATCATTAAAATATTATATTTTAGTGATTGGCATGATAAAATTCCATTCGTCGCTCAATTTGGATCGTTTTTGCGTTCGTTACGACTTCCGTCGTAATTAACCGAACAACGCAACCGTACGACCAAACGAACCGACATCCGAGATATTTTTGAGCATGTTTTGAGTTCCCAATACTTTAACTTCATTTTAGAGCCTTGAAATGAGGTTAACGGGGCTTAAACGTGTCAAAAATGGGCCGAAACGCATGTTTCTAAGCTGCAGGGACCAATTTTGACAATCTACCAAAGTTGGCCAGGCGGGGCGCGTAAGCCTTAGCCAAGTCTTACGCGGGGCGCGTGGGCATGCTAGACAGAAACATTGAATCTGGTCTTTTAGCTCGATTTTGATGGTTTTGATGGGTGGTTTTTCATGCTATGGGCTGGTTTGTGTGTTCTCCAAGTTCCCCAATCAGTCTATAACAAGTGTATGGCCTAGATCATTCCCTCTTCTCCAAGAAATGATCTTAACGGTTTTACAAAAAATATATATAGGCCATGCTTTCATTCTTTTTTCCTTGCATTTGGTCTAAGATTTCTCTAAGTGGTTGTGATTATTCACTACCTACCTGAGAATACTTGGAACCAAATCTATTTGGACCCTTTGTAAGACCTCTTTCATTCTTTTATTGCTTTCCTAGCTCGAAAGTCAAACTTTGTTTGACTTTCAAGTTTGACCACGAGATGGTCAATAAGAAGTTCGTTTGAACTTCGCAGCGTGAGCGTAATCACGATGGTTATAGTACTTAGTGACTATACCTACTGATTACCACGTTGACTAGGCGTAGTGACGAGTCGTAGTTTCGGTCAAGATGCGCATTTAAGCGTATTTTGCAACCAAACTACTCTTGGTATCAAAACACTTTGTTTTGATATCAAAACCTGTTTTCTAACTTAGTTAAGCATGTTTTAACATGCTTAGCTCGTCACTTTTAGTTTAGTGCTTGTTTAGAGTCGTAAGTCAAGCGGTCTAAACCACCGCTTAGACTTTCGAACTCGACCCGTTTGGTCGATCTTTAGGATCCGACCAAGCATGTTTAGTGACCATAGTTGCATAGGGAATAACCTTCCGAGGTTATACCTTATGGTCACCGAGTTTAAGTAGTTGTATGATAGGTAGATTATATGCCTTAGGTAAATTACCAAAATGCCCTTTTCATCCATAATTGGACTCTAAGCATATGTAACCTAACTTTTGTCACCTAAGCTGATTATGCAACTTATTTAAACATGTTTAGGCATATAATACTTTTCATAGGACTAGTTAGACGTCTCAAACGCGCGTTTGCGCGCACGACGCGTTAAAGTAGCGTAAGCTACCTTAATGGGTCGTAACGTGTCGAAAGCACTTAGGTTAGGTTTCAATTTAGTATGTAGGCATTGTTAAACCATGTCATATGAGTTCCAATAACTCATTTGGTTTACAAGACCTCATCCTATCCGATCCTCCGACTTAGGTCCGGTTTATTTATATAGTTATTAGGTTGCCGATTGATTCCGTGCACCCTCTAGCTTTGCTTGGTTGTTGTTCAAAGACCGCTAAGCATTCTCAGGCGAGTACACAGTTCCCCTATTTTACTGTTTTCGATTGTTTTGGGGTGATCCATATGTGTTAAATGATTTCAATGTTTTAACGATGATTTTTGAAAACGATTGAAATGGTTTATATTAAATTAATAACGATTTTGATAAAGTGAACAAACTTGTTGGTTGTAATTACATAACGAATAACATTCATTAATTTTGGCCAAACCGACCAGTATTAGGTTATGGTACCATAGGATCTGACAAATCCCGTTATCAGACTGCACCCATGGTTATGTGTAGGTAACGACCGAATATGTGATTGTTAATTTACCCTTTGGTGGTTTATTAATGCGAAAGGCGAGGTAGTCGAGTCACGAAGGTTTGAATGTTATTAGCGAGACGACCAAAAGTAGTTTCATTATTAAAACAAGTTAAACGATTTTGGGATAAGTTACACGATTTGAAACGACTTAAACGAGATAAATGATTTGGTTAAACGATTGGTTTTGGGATGTGATTAGATAATGGGACAGGTGTAGCATGATAAAAGCATAGTAGATACGCCGCTGGTACATCTTATATATAAATGCTCTTATCATATTACATTTTGAGTCATTATTTAGTTCACTGGGGGAAACGATTTTAAAACGATGTCACACAACGAGGTTTTTGAAATGATATAAACCATACGAGTTTTGTTAACGAGTTTTTACGAGATTTTTACAAAATTGATTTAACTAAATGTTTTGGGTTAAGAATCATGGCTACGAGATTTTATAACAAACTATAACCAATTTGATTTGAGTTGGTTATTTATGTTGTAATACACTTTTCAAAACAAGGTATGTATTTTGACTCTTGGAGTCTAACGAGGTACTACAACATATAAACTAGCCATGAATCCGACACTCTCATAAAACCTATATACTCGTCAGCATTTCTTTGCTGACTTTGTTTTCACATATGTTTCAGGTATTGTTGAATGATGTTGATTGATAGGATGCATACTCACATAGGACGGAATGAGGCCTTAGTGACTTAATAACAATGATAGACTATGTTTAACTTGTTTGTTAGATTTCAAGACGATGTAAATGTTTGATGTTTAATAAAACGAAACTTCAAATTTCCGTGTGTTTTGAAACAATGATTCTGTTACAACACTCCCCGATGTTTCCGCCACGTTTTGTTGTTTTATCGTGGTCGGGGTGTGACAGAAATTGAATTTTTTTTATAAAAATTAAGCTAGCCCCCCCCCCATGGGGTCTTCCCAAAATTGTTGGTCCAATGAGATTTCATGCATTTGCATGTGTGTTTATTGGGTGCTCTTCCCTAAATGGTTTGACCAATCACATTGCATACAATTTGCATGGTTAGAAGGGTCTTGATTGGGTGGTCTTCCCAAGACCTTTTTGGTCCAATGATGCTACATGCATTTGCATGTGTAAGAAGGCATTTGATTGGGTTAGAAAAAGGTGGCTACTCTTTCAAGTTTATATATATTTTGTATGACAAAAATGGAGTGGTATGAACTTGGAAGACTTGTTCTTTTGCTCTCAAAATTTCGGTCATCATAGGGAAATTTCAAGTGTTCGGTTTTTGATCTTTAGTGTTAAAAATCCTAGCTAATCTTAAAGTGTTTGTTGGAAGCTTGGGGTATACAAGCTTGAGGCCTTCTACTCTTGAAGGCAACCATTCTTGAAGCATCATCCGTTTCTTTTTCATTACTCCAAGAAGGTAGTTTTCTAAACACCCTATGGTTGTGTATGATAGTATGCATCTTCATATATGGATCCGGGTTTTGGGATTTTTCATATAAATGGAATTTATATCTTAAAAGTAATATGTTTTAAACTTTATTTCCGCTACGTTTTTATTTCATATGGATGAAATTACTTTGATAAACATGTTAAAATCCCATCAAAAGCTTCTTGGAAACACAACCCGTACGGCTAATTGTTGGACCGTGTACCGACCCTAAACCGTCAGTTGAGATAGTTCATCTTCACGTATAAAGGCGGAATCAATATATGCGAAGTAACACAGCTTTTCCTTTTCAATTCCTTTTCTTCTATTGCTTTCTAAAGTGATTTTGACAGAGTTTCAGCACCAATACAATGATATAGTTTCGCTTCAAATACACCAACAACTGACTATGTTTCGCTTCAAATGACTATATATAGTTCTATTGGTTTCGCTTATACGGCATGTCCGTATATGTAACGCCCTGCTTTTTCATACTTTCCATAATTAGAAAGCTCGCCTTGTAATGCTATTTTTGTAAATCTTGTATTATTGTAGTCGTCCTTCCGTTGTAAAATCCGAGACTTAGATCATAAATTCGTATTTCTTTAAATTCACCATCTACATATTCATACATGTTCATACGTTCGAATTCATTGTACATCGAATCCTTATTTGTAATTCATACTTATACGATACTTATTCACGATGCATGTCTATGCTTGTCCTTAAATTGTTGATACTTAAAAACCCCTAATAATATGCTTATTTATACAACGGTTAATCATCTAATATGTGACATATACTTGTCACTTACAAACATGTTACATACTTGTACATTACACTTTTTACCTAGTTAAATCATGTTTTGTTCCATATTTTACCTTGTTACAAGTTGGGGGAAACATTGTTGCATATTATTACACAACTTAATTAACAAAATTACTCATTATAATGTTTTAAATATAAAAAAAAAATAAAGAAATATGGCAGCCCAATTCAGCAAAATTCAGCCCCATATAGTTGGGTTTTGTGGGCTAGTTTCAAGGTTTAACCCCTTCTAAACACTTCCAAAGCCCAACCCATTGAAACTCTAATCCTTCCCCCTATAAATACCACTTATAACCAGCCTCCCTACCACTTTTGCAACACTAAAAACTCTCAAAACATCCTCCAAACCGTAGCTGAAAGCAAGGGTTCGAGCAGATTGACACCCCTTCACGAAAATGAGCATAACTCACTCAATTCTTATCCGATTCACTCGATTCTATTTCCTACTACTTTGTATTGACCTTATCTACGTTTCCATGGGTTTTTCACAGTAAATAAGTCCCTGGAATGTCCCCAAATAGGCTCCAAAGTGGGCTGTTCATTTCTGTTTTTATCTAAACTTTGTTAAACTCATCCAACTTGTGTTAACACATCTCACACCTATGTCCTAATGCTTACAACCTCACTTATGGTTGGTTAAGCTTAAAAACAAGGTTGAGACACTATAAATCAGAGGTTAAAACCTCAAATACTTTCTGTTTTGTTAGGGTATTTAACCCACAAATCATGTCAAGCTTAGATCTTGATGAATGAGTGATTATGGAACAACTTGGGTTGTCCTACATACAATCCTCACATGATTTGATGATTTCTCTATAGTTAGGTTGTTTATGTTATTGTGCTAAACCTAGTTCGTGACCCTCCTTGTATGTTTTTACATCAAGTGTAGTGGTGAACCATAAGAGGTACCCAAATGGAAGCTTGTTCTTCCTACCTCCTACATGAATTCTATGACACAATAGAGGTACCTAAATGAAGATTTATCTTCTACCTCATGCTTGATTATTGGACTAAATAATACATATAATACTTATACATATATTTACTATTCGAACCCTTGATGGTGGACTTGTGTTCATTCGTCGAAATAGTAGAATACATCATCCAAGACATAAGACTTGTTACGATTCTAATGAGTATACTACTCATGAAAACATTAACCCTTGAGGTTTCATAGTGTCAAGAACAAGTACTTGGTGTTAAAGGACGATTACTTTTGAATACATATATTCTTGTGTTTTAACTTCCTAAATCCCTAAACGGACTTATTCAACCTTCTAACCTCGTCAACTTCGTCACATTGGATAATCGGAAAGCTTATGCAAATTTTGTGAGTATACTCGCAACCCCCTTTTTATGTTTACCACTTTTTGGGGTGTAACATGTTTTACTATTAAACTACACTTAAATTTATTCTTTATGCAATGCACAAAACAATCCTTATACATGAATACTATGTTATCATACTTGATGCTTACGTGGACCATACTTATGTGATATGTTTTAGTCATTAGCTCTCATGAGCCTCCCTTCGACATGTATAGCGCTATAGGAGTAACGCACCGCCCCCTTAAACTTGGGTCATGTTGAATTAATTAAACTTTCTTGCGTAAACAGAGGTTGGCTAGAAATATTGCATGCCACGCTAGGTTGATCTCGTCTAGACTAAGTTGCCATGTCGATTCGTTTTAAACTTTTAAACTTATACTTATACTTATGCTTAAACTTGTATACTCGCCTTTGCTTTTGCATTGAATTGTATTTTAAACATGTTACAGGTTGATGATGATGATGCTATGAAAAGAAGTAGCGTTGATGCCTAGATACACATTTAGACGTTTAGGTTTAATATGTTGTATCAATTTTGCTTGTGTTGTCATGTACTTCTTTTGAACTTGTTGTATTTGAATTTCTTGTAATGTTGACAATTTACTTTATGAAATGAAATCGGATTATTAAAATATTGTCACAAATAGCGTTATGATGTCTCTAGCAATCTTCACACTTCGTCTCATCCCGATGTTTCCGCCATTGGTTGGGGTGTGACAGATTGGTATCAGAGCCATAACTATAGGGAATTAGGAAAAGTAGGAATGCTTTAGCCTAGTCTATAGTTTTAGAGCCTTATTCTTATGTTTTACTTGAAACTACTTGCATACTACCTTATTTGCTCTTATTTATTCTCTTTTGATCTTTTAAGCATATATGTCGCTTATGTGTTAACACTTAACATGCTATACTTGCTTTATTATGTGCTAATACATGTTTTATTGTCCCACTCATTATGTGCTATTCTTAATATGCTTCATTGTGCGTTTATATTTGTTGTTTATTCCTTTAACATACTCTTTCCCTCATGCATTTTACTCGACTATTCTAAATCCGTAAACACTCGAGACGAATTCACCAAAATAGGCGTGAAACCCACAATTTGGTGAATGACTCTCAATCCTTCTTCTTTTCTTTTCTTACACGAAATTCACCATCAAGTTAGGAGTGAAATCCTCACCTCGATGGAGGAATTTAAATTTCAAATTCTAGTGGACCCTCGTCAAAGTGTTGAAATTAAATTTTGACCTGACGAGTACCAACCACACTTAGGATACTAAATCGCCAAGTTAGGGGTGAAACCTGCACCTTGTCGACTAGTTCCACTCCTTGATATTTTGTTTTTCATAAATTCCGCCAAGTCTCGAAATTTCGATTGATTTGGGACATGTAGTAACCGGAAGGGTAAATACCGTTAACCGACTTGTCGGCGAGAGTATTTTACCTATTAGGCCAAAGCATGCTCCTCAAATTCAAAAGACTTTTCGACCACTTTGGTTAGTCAAAGTTCCGTTTTGGAACCATCCAAATTTTGATCAACATGTGTTTCTAATATTTATTTTATACGATGCAATCTTTCAAACTCGAGTATACTTTCGATATTCTCTTTTCACGCACACAACATATTGAACCTTTTCCATACATTTATATATATGCATGATTTCATATAATTTAAATTCATATTCCTTGTAACGATGAGTGGAGACATATCATTAAGATTGGAGTGATTTCCTTACCTTGACGATTAACTCCACTCCCCTTTTCTTAAAAAAAAACGACATCACCAACGAGTTAGGGGTGATTCCCTTACCTAGGTGATCGTTACCAAAACGTCTCTTCAAAATATCTTATTATGCAAACTCGATCATATTTTATACCCAAATTGTTTATCATTATTCAAAATACCCACTCATACCGATTTCAAAATGCATTGTTTTATCAAACGTACTTCTTATTCTACAATCTATTTTCACTCAACCCATATACGCGAGATTCATAATCATGTCTTAAAACTTTTTATTGCTCGAACTTCAAAACCTTACGAAATGCTACCTATCAATTTAATCGGTTCAATGAAACTCTTGCCCATGAACTTCATATTCGACTTAATCACTAAAACATGCTCACCTTCTACTTTTAATCAAAATCCAACCAACCTTTCTCAAATACTTATAAGATCTTATAGAAGTTATATGATTGTTTTACCAAATACCCTTTTCAACATCAACAAATCATTTGTTAATTTTTTTAATCACTAAGTCCTTTTGCTAAATTTCTCTTCTAAGGATCCTAGTTTTCACAAGAACCTCCTAAATTCATAATTTATTATTTGATGAAACGAACTTACTTTTTAACGAAAACCTTTTTCCTACACCAATTTACAAAACACATGGGCAAGAAGACTTCATAGGGACCGACCATTTTTCGGATTACGTAAACCCTTTTAAACAAAATTAGCATTTCCATTTGTTACAAAATACGTTATGCATAACCAACGAGTACTTTATGTTCCTTTACATATACAAACTATATCAAACCTTTCAAACCAAGCTCAATCTAATTTTGATTCGACAAACTCAACGTTTTGTTTAAACAACTATACATGCACATCATCTTACACATTTTAGCAGATATCTCGCGATAACATCATTTATATCGTTCGTATCTACGTACTTAACCTTTTTTTATCCGCAATGTCTCAACGTACACTATATACGCAATATTTATTATTCATATCTACACCTATGTTCATACGTTTATGCTTGTACTTATACACATACTACTTACACGTTTATGTTTATGCTCATACATACATGCGTATTCATACTTAAACTTATGCTCATACTTTCATCTATACTCATGATTCATACATTCGTACCTATACGCGAGAGTAATCCAAGAGATTTGCTAGCGTGGGTCCCCTACATACTTAAGCATGGACTTGCTTACATACTACATTCTTACATGTGCACATTCTGAATTTTTTTATGTATACCCAGATTCATACACAACTAGTACAAGCTGTGCAGATCATGCGACGATCAAAATAATCGCGGGTGCACACGGGATTATAGTGATAGGCGTATGAGAACCATAGAGTGTGCTACTGCGTATGGTAAGACACGGAACGTAACATGACACCGAAGACGAAACGAGCGTAACATGGTCAAAACATGGTGGATACGCCGCTGGTACTTCCTATATATAAGTGTTTTCACCATGTTACCAAACTTACGTAAAACGTGCCATGAGAAATTCAGTGTTTTACAGACCTCTTAGACCTAATACAAGCTTTAAACAACTCACAAACGCATTTTGTCCGATTATCCATGACGAGACTTCATCTTTAACACGCTACTTTCAACTATCTAATACTTATATCATTCATATATTTGCATTCGTTTAGTGTCAATTGTTCACCCCATACTCCTATTATTCTCCATTATCCTTTCTTTCATATGAACCCCGTTCGCAATCAAGCTTGTTTAAACATTCAAATCCTAACTTATCTCATTACCTTTAAAACCGTCTTCCTATTCTTTATTCTTATGTAAATGTACTTAGTATACCTTTAACGCTTTATTCAAAGTACCAAATCTTTTCGTTACTCTCAATAAACAATTTTTACGAAAATGTGATTTTTATACTATCCTTTAAACTCCCAATGCAAACTACCACACTTTTCATCAAAATACTAAACGCATTATACGAAAGTTATACTTCTTGGATATCATATTTTAAAAATACCTCTCCATTCTGGGACATTCAAACTTATTTAAACTCCTTTGCCTATGCGCACGCATACACGTTTTTACCTTTGCTTAAACGCCTCAACTCATTTTAGTCAAACAAATTCCTATCCTATCGTTCTTCAAAATTTTGTACTTTTCTAAACGTTTCAAAACTCCCAAGTCTCGATTCTTTTAGCCAAAATGCTTTTTCTCCAAGGTCTTCCTCTTGAATAAATTTCGGGACGAAATTTCCTAAAGGAGGGGAGACTGTAACGCCCTGCTTTTTCATACTTTCCATAATTAGAAAGCTCGCCTTGTAATGCTATTTTTGTAAATCTTGTATTATTGTAGTCGTCCTTCCGTTGTAAAATCCGAGACTTGGATCATAAATAAAATTCGTATTTCTTTAAATTCACCATCTACATATTCATACATGTTCATACGTTCGAATTCATTGTACATCGAATCCTTATTTGTAATTCATACTTATACGATACTTATTCACGATGCATGTCCATGCTTGTCCTTAAATTGTTGATACTTAAAAACCCCTAATAATATGCTTATTTATACAACGGTTAATCATCTAATATGTGACATATACTTGTCACTTACAAACATGTTACATACTTGTACATTACACTTTTTACCTAGTTAAATCATGTTTTATTCCATATTTTACCTTGTTACAAGTTGGGGGAAACATTGTTGCATATTATTACACAACTTAATTAACAAAATTACTCATTATAACGTTTTAAATATAAAAAAAATAAAGAAATATGGCAGCCCAATTCAGCAAAATTCAGCCCCATATAGTTGGGTTTTGTGGGATAGTTTCAAGGTTTAACCCCTTCTAAACACTTCCAAAGCCCAACCCATTGAAACCCTAATCCTTCCCCCTATAAATACCACTTATAACCAGCCTCCCTACCACTTTTGCAACACTAAAAACTCTCAAAACATCCTCCAAACCGTAGCTGAAAGCAAGGGTTCGAGCAGATTGACACCCCTTCACGAAAATGAGCATAACTCACTCAATTCTTATCCGATTCACTCGATTCTTTTTCCTACTACTTTGTATTGACCTTATCTACGTTTCCATGGGTTTTTCACAGTAAATAAGTCCCTGGAATGTCCCCAAATAGGCTCCAAAGTGGGCTGTTCATTTCTGTTTTTATCTAAACTTTGTTAAACTCGTCCAACTTGTGTTAACACATCTCACACCTATGTCCTAATGCTTACAACCTCACTTATGGTTGGTTAAGCTTAAAAACAAGGTTGAGACACTATAAATCAGAGGTTAAAACCTCAAATACTTTCTGTTTTGTTAGGGTATTTAACCCACAAATCATGTCAAGCTTAGATCTTGATGAATGAGTGATTATGGAACAACTTGGGTTATCCTACATACAATCCTCACATGATTTGATGATTTCTCTATAGTTAGGTTGTTTATGTTATTGTGCTAAACCTAGTTCGTGACCCTCCTTGTATGTTTTTACATCAAGTGTAGTGGTGAACCATAAGAGGTACCCAAATGGAAGCTTGTTCTTCCTACCTCCTACATGAATTCTATGACACAATAGAGGTACCTAAATGAAGATTTATCTTCTACCTCATGCTTGATTATTGGACTAAATAATACATATAATACTTATACATATATTTACTATTCGAACCCTTGATGGTGGACTTGTGTTCATTCGTCGAAATAGTAGAATACATCATCCAAGACATAAGACTTGTTACGATTCTAATGAGTATACTACTCATGAAAACATTAACCCTTGAGGTTTCATAGTGTCAAGAACAAGTACTTGGTGTTAAAGGACGATTACTTTTGAATACATATATTCTTGTGTTTTAACTTCCTAAATCCCTAAACGGACTTATTCAACCTTCTAACCTCGTCAACTTCGTCACATTGGATAATCGGAAAGCTTATGCAAATTTTGTGAGTATACTCGCAACCCCCTTTTTATGTTTACCACTTTTTGGGGTGTAACATGTTTTACTATTAAACTACACTTAAATTTATTCTTTATGCAATGCACAAAACAATCCTTATACATGAATACTATGTTATCATACTTGATGCTTACGTGGACCATACTTATGTGATATGTTTTAGTCATTAGCTCTCATGAGCCTCCCTTCGACATGTATAGCGCTATAGGAGTAACGCACCGCCCCCTTAAACTTGGGTCATGTTGAATTAATTAAACTTTCTTGCGTAAATAGAGGTTGGCTAGAAATATTGCATGCCACGCTAGGTTGATCTCGTATAGACTAAGTTGCCATGTCGATTCGTTTTAAACTTTTAAACTTATACTTATACTTATGCTTAAACTTGTATACTCGCCTTTGCTTTTGCATTGAATTGTATTTTAAACATGTTACAGGTTGATGATGATGATGCTATGAAAAGAAGTAGCGTTGATGCCTAGATACACATTTAGACGTTTAGGTTTAATATGTTGTATCAATTTTGCTTGTGTTGTCATGTACTTCTTTTGAACTTGTTGTATTTGAATTTCTTGTAATGTTGACAATTTACTTTATGAAATGAAATCGGATTATTAAAATATTGTCACAAATAGCGTTATGATGTCTCTAGCAATCTTCACACTTCGTCTCATCCCGATGTTTCCGCCATTGGTTGAGGTGTGACAGATTGGTATCAGAGCCATAACTATAGGGAATTAGGAAAAGTAGGAATGCTTTAGCCTAGTCTATAGTTTTAGAGCCTTATTCTTATGTTTTACTTTAAACTACTTGCATGCCACCTTATTTGCTCTTATTTATTCTCTTTTGATCTTTTAAGCATATATGTCGCTTATGTGTTAACACTTGACATGCTATACTTGCTTTATTATGTGCTAATACATGTTTTATTGTCCCACTCATTATGTGCTATTCTTAATATGCTTCATTGTGCGTTTATATTTGTTGTTTATTCCTTTAACATACTCTTTCCCTCATGCATTTTACTCGACTATTCTAAATCCGTAAACACTCGAGACGAATTCACCAAAATAGGCGTGAAACCCACAATTTGGTGAATGACTCTCAATCCTTCTACTTTTCTTTTCTTACACGAAATTCACCATCAAGTTAGGAGTGAAACCCTCACCTCGATGGAGGAATTCAAATTTCAAATTCTAGTGGACCCTCGTCAAAGTGTTGAAATTAAATTTTGACCCGACGAGTACCATCCACACTTAGGATACTAAATCGCCAAGTTAGGGGTGAAACCCGCACCTTGTCGACTAGTTCCACTCCTTGATATTTTGTTTTTCATAATCCCGCCAAGTCTTGAAATTTCGATTGATTTGGGACATGTAGTAACCGGAAGGGTAAATACCGTTAACCGACTTGTCGGCGAGAGTATTTTACCTATTAGGCCAAAGCATGCTCCTCAAATTCGAAAGACTTTTCGACCACTTTGGTTAGTCAAAGTTCCGTTTTGGAACCATCCAAATTTTGATCAACTTGTGTTTCTAATATTTATTTTATACGATGCAATCTTTCAAACTCAAGTATACTTTCGATATTCTCTTTTCACGCACACAACATATTGAACCTTTTCCATACATTTATATATATGCATGATTTCATATAATTTAAATTCATATTCCTTGTAACGATGAGTGGAGACATATCATTAAGATTGGAGTGATTTCCTTACCTTGACGATTAACTCCACTCCCCTTTTCTTAAAAAAAAAAAAAACGACATCACCAACGAGTTAGGGGTGATTCCCTTACCTAGGTGATCGTTACCAAAACGTCTCTTCAAAATATCTTATTATGCAAACTCGATCATATTTTATACCCAAATTGTTTATCATTATTCAAAATACCCACTCATACCGATTTCAAAATGCATTGTTTTATCAAACGTACTTCTTATTCTACAATCTATTTTCACTCAACCCATATACGCGAGATTCATAATCATGTCTTAAAACGTTTTATTGCTCGAACTTCAAAACCTTACGAAATGCTACCTATCAATTTAATCGGTTCAATGAAACTCTTGCCCATGAACTTCATATTCGACTTAATCACTAAAACATGCTCACCTTCTACTTTTAATCAAAATCCAACCAACCTTTCTCAAATACTTATAAGATCTTATAGAAGTTATATGATTGTTTTACCAAATACCCTTTTCAACATCAACAAATCATTTGTTAATTTTTTTAATCACTAAGTCCTTTTGCTAAATTTCTCTTCTAAGGATCCTAGTTTTCACAAGAACCTCCTAAATTCATAATTTCTTATTTGATGAAACGAACTTACTTTTTAACGGAAACCTTTTTCCTACACCAATTTACAAAACACATGGGCAAGAAGACTTCATAGGGACCGACCATTTTCCGGATTACGTAAACCCTTTTAAACAAAATTAGCATTTCCATTTGTTACAAAATACGTTATGCATAACCAACGAGTACTTTATGTTCCTTTACATATACAAACTATATCATACCTTTCAAACCAAGCTCAATCTAATTTTGATTCGACAAACTCAACGTTTTGTTTAAACAACTATACATGCACATCATCTTACACATTTTAGCCGATATCTCGCGATAACATCATTTATATCGTTCGTATCTACATACTTAACCTTTTTTATCCGCAATGTCTCAACGTACACTATATACGCAATATTTATTATTCATATCTACACCTATGTTCATACGTTTATGCTTGTACTTATACACATACTACTTACACGTTTATGTTTATGCTCATACATACATGCGTATTCATACTTAAACTTATGCTCATACTTTCATCTATACTCATGATTCATGCATTCGTACCTATACGCGAGGGTAATCCAAGAGATTTGCTTGCGTGGGTCCGCTACATACTTAAGCATGGACTTGCTTACATACTACATTCTTACATGTGCACGTTCTGAATTTTTTTATGTATACCCAGATTCATACACAACTAGTACAAGCTGTGCAGATCATGCGACGATCAAAATAATCGCGGGTGCACACGGGATTATAGTGATAGGCGTATGAGAACCATAGAGTGTGCTACTGCGTATGGTAAGACGCGGAACGTAACATGACACCGAAGACGAAACGGGCGTAACATGGTCAAAACATGGTGGATACGCCGCTGGTACTTCCTATATATAAGTGTTTTCACCATGTTACCAAACTTTCGTAAAACGTGCCATGAGAAATTCAGTGTTTTACAGACCTCTTAGACCTAATACAAGCTTTAAACAACTCACAAACGCATTTTGTCCGATTATCCATGACGAGACTTCATCTTTAACACGCTACTTTCAACTATCTAATACTTATATCATTCATATACTTGCATTTGTTTAGTGTCAATTGTTCACCCCATACTCCTATTATTCTCCATTATCCTTTCTTTCATATGAACCCTGTTCGCAATCAAGCTTGTTTAAACATTCAAATCCTAACTTATCTCATTACCTTTAAAACCGTCTTCCTATTCTTTATTCTTATGTAAATGTACTTAGTATACCTTTAACGCTTTATTCAAAGTACCAAATCTTTTCGTTACTCTCAATAAACAATTTTTACGAAAATGTGATTTTTATACTATCCTTTAAACTCCCAATGCAAACTACCACACTTTTCATCAAAATACTAAACGCATTATACGAAAGTTATACTTCTTGGATATCATATTTTAAAAATACCTCTCCATTCTGGGACATTCAAACTTATTTAAACTCCTTTGCCTATGCGCACGCATACACGTTTTTACCTTTGCTTAAACGCCTCAACTCATTTTAGTCAAACAAATTCCTATCCTATCGTTCTTCAAAATTTTGTACTTTTCTAAACGTTTCAAAACTCCCAAGTCTCGATTCTTTTAGCCAAAATGCTTTTTCTCCAAGGTCTTCCTCTTGAATAAATTTCGGGACGAAATTTCCTAAAGGAGGGGAGACTGTAACGCCCTGCTTTTTCATACTTTCCATAATTAGAAAGCTCGCCTTGTAATGCTATTTTTGTAAATCTTGTATTATTGTAGTCGTCCTTCCGTTGTAAAATCCGAGACTTGGATCATAAATAAAATTCGTATTTCTTTAAATTCACCATCTACATATTCATACATGTTCATACGTTCGAATTCATTGTACATCGAATCCTTATTTGTAATTCATACTTATACGATACTTATTCACGATGCATGTCCATGCTTGTCCTTAAATTGTTGATACTTAAAAACCCCTAATAATATGCTTATTTATACAACGGTTAATCATCTAATATGTGACATATACTTGTCACTTACAAACATGTTACATACTTGTACATTACACTTTTTACCTAGTTAAATCATGTTTTATTCCATATTTTACCTTGTTACAAGTTGGGGGAAACATTGTTGCATATTATTACACAACTTAATTAACAAAATTACTCATTATAACGTTTTAAATATAAAAAAATAAAGAAATATGGCAGCCCAATTCAGCAAAATTCAGCCCCATATAGTTGGGTTTTGTGGGATAGTTTCAAGGTTTAACCCCTTCTAAACACTTCCAAAGCCCAACCCATTGAAACCCTAATCCTTCCCCCTATAAATACCACTTATAACCAGCCTCCCTACCACTTTTGCAACACTAAAAACTCTCAAAACATCCTCCAAACCGTAGCTGAAAGCAAGGGTTCGAGCAGATTGACACCCCTTCACGAAAATGAGCATAACTCACTCAATTCTTATCCGATTCACTCGATTCTTTTTCCTACTACTTTGTATTGACCTTATCTACGTTTCCATGGGTTTTTCACAGTAAATAAGTCCCTGGAATGTCCCCAAATAGGCTCCAAAGTGGGCTGTTCATTTCTGTTTTTATCTAAACTTTGTTAAACTCGTCCAACTTGTGTTAACACATCTCACACCTATGTCCTAATGCTTACAACCTCACTTATGGTTGGTTAAGCTTAAAAACAAGGTTGAGACACTACAAATCAGAGGTTAAAACCTCAAATACTTTCTGTTTTGTTAGGGTATTTAACCCACAAATCATGTCAAGCTTAGATCTTGATGAATGAGTGATTATGGAACAACTTGGGTTATCCTACATACAATCCTCACATGATTTGATGATTTCTCTATAGTTAGGTTGTTTATGTTATTGTGCTAAACCTAGTTCGTGACCCTCCTTGTATGTTTTTACATCAAGTGTAGTGGTGAACCATAAGAGGTACCCAAATGGAAGCTTGTTCTTCCTACCTCCTACATGAATTCTATGACACAATAGAGGTACCTAAATGAAGATTTATCTTCTACCTCATGCTTGATTATTGGACTAAATAATACATATAATACTTATACATATATTTACTATTCGAACCCTTGATGGTGGACTTGTGTTCATTCGTCGAAATAGTAGAATACATCATCCAAGACATAAGACTTGTTACGATTCTAATGAGTATACTACTCATGAAAACATTAACCCTTGAGGTTTCATAGTGTCAAGAACAAGTACTTGGTGTTAAAGGACGATTACTTTTGAATACATATATTCTTGTGTTTTAACTTCCTAAATCCCTAAACGGACTTATTCAACCTTCTAACCTCGTCAACTTCGTCACATTGGATAATCGGAAAGCTTATGCAAATTTTGTGAGTATACTCGCAACCCCCTTTTTATGTTTACCACTTTTTGGGGTGTAACATGTTTTACTATTAAACTACACTTAAATTTATTCTTTATGCAATGCACAAAACAATCCTTATACATGAATACTATGTTATCATACTTGATGCTTACGTGGACCATACTTATGTGATATGTTTTAGTCATTAGCTCTCATGAGCCTCCCTTCGACATGTATAGCGCTATAGGAGTAACGCACCGCCCCCTTAAACTTGGGTCATGTTGAATTAATTAAACTTTCTTGCGTAAATAGAGGTTGGCTAGAAATATTGCATGCCACGCTAGGTTGATCTCGTATAGACTAAGTTGCCATGTCGATTCGTTTTAAACTTTTAAACTTATACTTATACTTATGCTTAAACTTGTATACTCGCCTTTGCTTTTGCATTGAATTGTATTTTAAACATGTTACAGGTTGATGATGATGATGCTATGAAAAGAAGTAGCGTTGATGCCTAGATACACATTTAGACGTTTAGGTTTAATATGTTGTATCAATTTTGCTTGTGTTGTCATGTACTTCTTTTGAACTTGTTGTATTTGAATTTCTTGTAATGTTGACAATTTACTTTATGAAATGAAATCGGATTATTAAAATATTGTCACAAATAGCGTTATGATGTCTCTAGCAATCTTCACACTTCGTCTCATCCCGATGTTTCCGCCATTGGTTGAGGTGTGACAGATTGGTATCAGAGCCATAACTATAGGGAATTAGGAAAAGTAGGAATGCTTTAGCCTAGTCTATAGTTTTAGAGCCTTATTCTTATGTTTTACTTTAAACTACTTGCATGCCACCTTATTTGCTCTTATTTATTCTCTTTTGATCTTTTAAGCATATATGTCGCTTATGTGTTAACACTTGACATGCTATACTTGCTTTATTATGTGCTAATACATGTTTTATTGTCCCACTCATTATGTGCTATTCTTAATATGCTTCATTGTGCGTTTATATTTGTTGTTTATTCCTTTAACATACTCTTTCCCTCATGCATTTTACTCGACTATTCTAAATCCGTAAACACTCGAGACGAATTCACCAAAATAGGCGTGAAACCCACAATTTGGTGAATGACTCTCAATCCTTCTACTTTTCTTTTCTTACACGAAATTCACCATCAAGTTAGGAGTGAAATCCTCACATCGATGGAGGAATTCAAATTTCAAATTCTAGTGGACCCTCGTCAAAGTGTTGAAATTAAATTTTGACCCGACGAGTACCAACCACACTTAGGATAGACTCCCCCTTTCACAGACTCCCCCTCTCAGTATGCTGGGATCTGAGGTCTTGTTCTGGTTCAAGCTTTAACAATTAGCCTCCGTGGGAATAATGAAGTCCTAACCTGTTACTCATCAAATAACATTACAATTCTGATTTTTCAAACTATAATTCACTAACACAATCAACTTTTAGAAATCCACTCAAGTATTCAGGTCCAAGTTAATGACCCTGATACTCAATTAATCTACCAAGTTCAATTTAATGACCCTGGTTGATCATTTTGACGAATCAAACTGATTTAGTAAAAATATTTTCAAACTTTTTCTGAAAATAACAAGTATCAAGTTAATGAATTGTTTTTATCTTTCAAACACAAACTTTATCAAGTATAAGCTCTCCTCATTCTTCAGTTCAGAATTTCCTGCATCTGCTTCAACTTTCTAGAATCAGACAATCAACTTTCCACTCTGGTTTGTCTAAAATGAAGCAGAAATGTAAAATATTTTTGGATTTTTAAGGTGATCTAAACTAAGAAATGAAATAACAGAAAACTTAAAACTTCAGAAAATAAACTATTTACAAACTTATTTTTGGTTGAGCGTGTCAGGGAATCATATCAGTTATCAGACAAGTCATCAATACAGTTAAGCTTCAGTTCATACTCAGACTTAAACATTTTACGTAGATAGTTTCTAAATTCTCACACAATTTTCAATCTACTCGGGATACGATTTAGATGACTTATGAACTTAGCTCATTTATGTGTCCCACCTCTTGAATATACTCCCGTATCCAGAATCTCAGTATTAAGACATACAGGTAATTGTACTAAAATGATGTCTGTACATAAATTAGGGAATGCGAGGACTGAGGGATCACAGGTCGATACTTCCGTATACGCAGAGAGATATCAGTTTCGACTTTTGCAATTTGTCCCCTTTAGAGGATCTTTTTAGCTACAACAGAAGAATATCAATTTTATTGTCTAATCAACTGAGGGCTATAATGCTATGTTTCAAGCATTTCAGGCAAAGCATTATCCAAGGACTAGGTCAGAACTTCCGTTCAGCAGAAGTCCCGGAATAATACCCCAGACATCAAATAGTAGAAAAACCTAGTATATCAGAATATGAGACCTTTCAAACGAGATTTCAGGGGTTACCTATATATCCAAGTAGCGTTCCCCACAAATTTCGCAAGTTTGAAATTTTAGGTTTATATCCCGAATAAATCTACTAAATGTGTAAAAATCTATCAACGTATCATCAGTAAAACTGTTTAACTCTTTATACATTACAAATCTTTAGCGTACGATAACTGTCAAACCGATGTACTATCATTTTCCCTATATACACAAGCTCTTTTCAGATTTTATAATGTTTTTGGATTTTTGCATTTTTTACTGTTTTTGTATTTTTCTGAAAATATAACTATATACATCTATCTACTCTCCCCCTAAATACCAAAACACGTAAAAAATTGACAAACCATCGCATATTGTTTTTCGTCTTCATCCACAACAGTACTCTCATCAACGCTCACAACTCCATCCGACACCGAAAGCAATTTCATACCATTAAGTTTTAACAAATAGTTAAACCGATTCTTATCAAAAGCTTTGGTATGCAAATCAACTTTTTGTTCGTCAGTGTGGATTTTGTCAATTCGTATCAACTTTTTCTCGAAACAATCGTGAATAAAGTGATGATGAATTTCGATGTGTTTAGTTTTAGCGTGATGTACTGGATTTTTTGTTATATTTATCGCGGCCTCGTTATCAACAAAAAGCGGTGTGTTAAGAAACTGCAAACCGTAGTCGCGCATCTGTTGCTGTATCCACAAGATCTGAGAGCAGCAATTGCTAGCAGATACATACTCCGCTTCACATGTAGACAACGCCACAGACGTTTGTTTCTTACACTGTCAGGTAACCAATCTAGGACCAAAGAACTGGCATCCTGCAGTTGTTGATTTAGCATTGACTTTGCAGCATCCGAAATCCGAATCGGAATACCATTCGAGCGTAAAATCGCCTTTCCTAGGATACCACAACCCCAATGAAGGAGTTCCTTTCAGGTAGCACAATATCCTCTTCACAATGATCATATGCGAAGCTCTCGGGTTAGATTGATATCTTGCTGCGAGGCACGTTGGGTACATGATATCAGGACGTGAAGCTGTTAAGTACATCAATGAACCTATCATGGATCGATAAAGTGTCTCATCAACCCTGTCTCCGGTGAGATCTGGGTGAATCCCATGATTTGTTGCAAGTGGGGTAGTAGCTGGAGTAGAACTTGACATCCCAAATTTCTCTAGAATATCACGAACGTACTTCGTCTGATGAATGAAAATTCCCTCAGGTAGTTGTTCAACTTGAAGACCCAAAAAGAATTTCATCTCCCCCATAGAATTTCTGCTTCATCACTGATTCAAAGTCTTTACACAGACTTTCATTTGTTGACCCAAAAATTATATCGTCCACATAAATTTGTACTATCAGAAGATGACCGTCGACGACCTTGGTGAAGAGAGTGGCATCCACTTTTCCACGAATGAACTTGTTGGCTAGTAGGTGTTGAGACAATGTCTCGTACCAAGCTCTCGGGGCCTGGTGTAAACCATACAGCCTTTGTCCAATAAGTAGCCCTTGTCTTTGTGGATTGGGTCAGAAAAGCCCGGCGGCTGTCCGACATAAACCTCCTCTTTGACCTTCCCATAAAGAAACGCCGATTTAACATCCAGCTGATATACTTTGAAGTTCTTCCAAGATGCAAATGCCAGGAAAATTCTGATAGCTTCTAGTCGAGCCACAGGAGCATAGACTTCTGTAAAATCAATCCCCTCCTGTTGACCAAAGCCCTGAACTACAAGTCGAGCCTTGTTTCGTATAACAACTCCTCTATCGTCTCTCTTACACTTAAATACCCATTTCATATTTATCTTCCGATGACCATCCGGCAAATCCACAAGCTTCCACACGCCTAACTTCTCAAACTGACTTAACTCTTCTTGCATTGCAATGACCCAAGAGTCTTCAGTAAGCACCTCTTTGTAAGTTCGCGGTTCGACCTGCGAAATAAAACAACTTAATGAAAATTCAGTTTGTAAAGGTGCTACTGTAGAATAAAAACATGTAAGGCCTTGGTCAATTTGACGTCTCGTGCGAACGCCTGATTGCAATTCTCCTATAATCAACTCCCCTGGATGATATGAAAGAGTTCGCGGCATCACATCGCTTGGAACATCTACATTTCCTTCCAGATTAGTAACATTCTGTTCTGCATCTTGTTCACTAACTTGGTTTGTTTGACTTGAAAACTGGATTTGCTCCCCCTCAGGATCTGAATCACCATGATCAAATACTGGCATATTATCAGCTTCTTGATCATCATTCACTGCCAACTGATTACCAGGAGCAACTTCATCATCATGTTCACCAGCATTGCTAGGAGCTGCTTCATCGTCATTTGAAGTCTCCCGAGGTCTTGTAGAATACTCCGCTGGGAACCTGAGCTGCGACTCATACTCTCGCAAAATATCCAGCTCATCAAAGAAATCTTCATCTTCCTCTGATTCTTCTCTCATGTCAAACGAATCCCAAAGTTTATCATAATGATATTTCCACGAATCACCAGGATTCTGCGGCGGCATAGTATAGCCTTGACATTTAACATTCGCTGCTTCAATAATCCGCTTCTCATTTGGAATGAAAACACGTCGCATTGGATTAGAATAACCAACAAAAATACCCTCAATGCACTTCGGACCAAACTTTCCTTGAGGCTCTATAACTGTACAGGTTCTAGATACTTCAAATTCGGTTTGCGGTTATTGATTAGCTCAAAACACGTCTTGTTGAACTTTTTGACAGTGAGAACCCTGTTGAGCGTATAGCATGCAGCAGAAACAACTTCAGCCCAAAAATTAATCGGTAACTTTGAGTCTACGAGCATAGTTCTAGCCGTTTCGATTAGCGTCCGGTTTTTGCGTTCTGCAACTCCATTCTGCTGCGGAGTGTACGGAGCACTAAACTCATGCAATATACCTCGTTCATCACAAAATTCTTCCATTTTGCTGTTCTTGAATTCAGTGCCATTGTCACTTCAAATTCTTTGAATACGCCGTTGGTACAGATTCTCAATTCTTTTGAATAATGCCATCAAACTGTCAAATGTTTCGTCTTTCGTTTTCAAGAATGAAACCCACGAAAATTTGGAGAAATCATCAGTTACGACCAAGCAGTATACATCACCAGTAATACTTTTAACATTCACTGGACCAAACAAATCCATGTGAAGTCTTTCCAATGGTCTCGAAACTGAATTGACTTGCTTTGTAGGGTGTGACTTTTTCTTCTGCTTACCTTTGACGCAACTTATACACTCCCCTTCGAGATAAAAACCTTTGACATGCACTCCTGTGACCAAATCGTTATGCACCAAGTGATTCATCTTCCTTAGGTGAATATGCCCCATTTTCCGGTGCCACAATCTCGATTCTTTTTCAGTTGCTCTGGACACAAAACAATGAGCCTGACCCGTGGTTGTAGTAGCTACGCTCATGTCCAACACGTACAGATCATTGACTCTTGGTGCCCTCATGATGATCCATTCCTCAGGTATCACAAATCCCAGTTTCAAGATCAAACATTCTTTGTCAGTGAAGTGAGTAGTATACTTTCTGTCACAGATCTGGGAGATACTCAGCAGATTGTTCTCCAGCTCGGCAATGTAGTTTACTCTCTCAAACGTAATGATCCCGTTGGATAACGTTCCTTCACCTATAATCCTTCCTCCCTGATTACCAGCAAAACCTACGTAACCACCATTTATGTTTCTCACATCATACAGCAACGCGGTCTACCCTGTCATATGTCTTGACGCTCCACTATCCATGATCCATCTGAACACAAATTTTGGAAGATCCTGCACATAACAAATTATCACTTAAACAACTTCAAGAAAGATGCCGATTCATGCTTCGCAAACCAGGAAGCTCCGGCAGTTCAAACTGTTTAGTCAAACATCGAGTCCACCCAGGCCTCATCAGCGTTAGGTGTAACCTTGACTCTCGCAATTTGAATTTTGAAATTTTCAGCCTTGAGAGGTGGAAATTTGCATCATAATCAACCGTAATTGATTCTTCAGCCTTTTTCACCTCAAAAGTTGAAATTTTCTTCTCAGATTTTGGTTTCCAAACTTGTTGAGACAATGCAACCCTTTTGTAAAATTTGTCGTTTTGAGTTACCAACTTCTTTACGGGTTTATTTTTAACACTCTTTTTCTCAACAAAGATTGGTGCTTTACCCTTCACATCAACTTTCTTTTGTTGAGTCTTCACAATTTCAGTCCTTAGGCTTCACACCAGTACACTTTCGTGCAATGTGACCAACTTGATTACATCTAAAGCAAGTTCGAGTATCAACACTTCGACTTGTGCCTTCAGACTGAGCCTGTGAAGCTCTCTTTTCAAAGAATTCTTGGTTGGATTTTGAAAAAAATTGTTTCTCTTCATCAACAAGTGAACGCGAACTGTTCACAAACACCTTCTTCTCAGCAAACCTCTTGTTTTGACGATTCCATGTCTGATAACTTCTACCACCCTGATAACCTCCCGACCAGTTGTTTCGATAGTTATTATAAAAACGTGGTGGATTAACAGATTTTTTGTTATAAACTTTTTGTTTCTCAAAACTCATTTTTCTCTTTGTTTGATTCAATTTGTTCACTTCTGACAACTCAACTTCGACCAGTTTGAAAACATTTGTCAATTTGTTCATGTTTACATTCTCGATCGGAAACTCTGAATCCGAAAACAACTTATCCGAACCCAACATCTTGTACATGACAAGATTTGATTCTTCATGTAAGTTGTTCTTGGACTTTTGTTTCGGAATGTATTTATCCAAGAAACACCCATCTTCCTCAGTAGTGTCACTATCCGTTTTTAGAACCTTTTCAACAACACTTTTTACCATATCATTTTGGACACTATCTTCATTGGAAGATGTGAACGTGCCATCAATGTTCTCCGGAAGATTAACTTCTTTTTCTTCCTCAAGATCAACCAAACCCGATAACTTTTTCGTGTAGTTATCAAGAACAGGTGGTGGAACTTTATGAAAACCCACTTCGGTTCCATCAGAATACACGTCTTCGCCAGCTTTGTTTTTCCCGATGGGTTTGGGAACAATATGCTGCAACACAAAGCTTGCGGAGCTATAACTATTAAGCTTCAACCGGATTCGCTCATTTTCAATTTCAACCTCTTGAACTTTAAGTTTCAATTTAGCGATTTCATCCAGTTGTTTATTGATTAATTCTTCTTTGATTCTTAGCACATCTTTTAGATGTTCGTTTTCTTTAAAAGTTTTACCATTTCGATCATCACTATCTTTTACTGTGCTTTTGAGTTTTTCAAATTTTTCAATAATCTGACGGTTTTCAAGAATCAACTTTTCATTTTCATTTTCAACCTTTTCATGATCAATTTTATCTTTTTCAATTTGATCAGTTAATTCTTTAATCCGTTCAGTTGAAGCTTTAACTGTTTTGTCACGTGCGAGAATCTGATTCTCAACACTTCTGACCTTAGCTGTCAGATCTTTTACTTTCTCACCGTTGAGATACGTGACAGTATTACAAAATTTGCACTCTTTGAGGCAATTTTTGTAATAAGCATTTCCTTCAAATTTTTTACCTGACGCATTTGTTGACGAATTTTGACTGACCTGACCGTTTGACTCAGACATGGAGTTAGAGTCTACCTCTAGTGCTTTAGCAGCTAGCACTTTGTCAGCCACTCTTCCCAGATTCTCTGCTGTCAACTCCTGCGTAGTATCGATAATGCCTGTATCAACCTTCTTTGCATTCTCGATCTCTTCTTTTTCTTTCTTCTCTTTCTCTTCTTTCTCCTTTCTCTCTTTTTCTTTCTCTTCTTTCTCCTTTCTCTCTTTTTCTTTCTCTTCTTCTTTCATCTTCTCGGTTGGCGTTCCCCACCATTCGTGTTGCCAATATTCATCATCTTCTTTTATCTCCTTGATGATGGCCTCCAGATCAAGCGTTTTGTCATCGATTGCAATATTTCCATACTCATCCAGATAACACTCTCTGTCCGGATCCCATCTTCTCGCTCTTCTCGCTTCCAGATAGATACGAGAGATTGTAATGATTCTGTTTTCAGCAATCATTTTCCTATAGCAATACTTTTGCTCTTCCATACGCTCGTCTTTCCATGGAATAGGTTCATCGTTTTTCGCCATGAATGCGTAACCAACCGCATCTTCTTCCGGTAAAACATCTTTACTCCAATCATACCCCTCATCTTCATAAATCACCGCTAGAGCTCTAGATTTTTCTCTGCTGTCTTCACCCTGCTTCAATCTAGGCGGATCGGATTTATTCTGATGGTATATTGCCTTTTTTTAGTAATGGTTTCTAAAAGGATTCTCCGATTCATCAGCATAAGCGTTTCTGCATTCACGCTTGAAGTGACCCTTCTACTTACACTTGAAGCAAGTCACCTTCGATTTGTCGAATCCCAACTTAGTAGACGGACCACCGATTGTCTTTCTACCGGTAATTTCCATGAAGCGTTGTGCTCTGCGAACAGAACTGGCCATCGCCCAACGAATATCAATCAGCTCCATTTCTTCGGGATCTATCTGATCATAATCTTCCTTCGTCAGATTTGTATTCCCGATCTTGCCAGCCACCAACCCTTCATATGATTCCAACACAGACGTCAAGAAGACCATTTGTTGCTTAGCCGACTCCTCGTAAAAATTCTAAGCATTCTTCAAATCTATTGCGATGTTGCATGAAAACTTTGCATCAGAACGATTTGCAGAAGATGAAGATCCACTGTGGTACCCACTGTGACTTCCACTGCTTTGACTGCTTTGACTTTCTTTGCTTGCTGACGAAACATTCTCAGCAGAAAATGCAGTCTTGGGAGAAGTAGCTTTCGGCATCATGCTTTTCGGATAGTATAGATCCAAATTTTGTTGATAAGATGAATGATTGACTTTGTATGTCTTCTTTAGTTCCAGTTCGTGACTTTCAAGTCTTTCAATCACCAAATCTGGTTTCAAATTTTCTGGAGCAATAGTGTTCTTCAACATCAGCGCATAATATCTCCAGTCCATCTCGTCTGGTAATGAATCGAACAGTTTGTCAACAAGTTCTTCATCAGAATACGTGATCTCATGTCGTGCTAATTCCAGCTTCAGATGACCAAACCTTTCTATCATTTTACAAACTGATTCATTTTTGAGACAACCAAACATATCAAACTCTTTCCTAAGAAGCTTTCTTTTGTTTTTCACAATTTCTGAACTTCCTAAACATTTCGCTCTAAGTTTGTTCCATAGATCTTTAGCATTTGAATAATCAATCAATGCAATGATGTCTTCCCGAACAGACTGGAACAACAAAGCTACACACTTTTGTTTGGCTACAAATGCATCAATCTCTTCGGCCGATCTTACCGCTTCACCATTTTTGTTTCCATTTGCATATCCGTTCTTCAAACTTTTCCAACTGGGAAATGCGAATGCCATCAGCCAATCTTCAAACTTCCTAGACCATCGACTGTACTCCTCGATAGCCATAAACTTGGGAGGTCTATTGAATGTTCCGAAGGCACTTTCCGATTCCCAAGCCTCCTTTTTCTTTTCTTTCGGCGGATTCTCATTCTCTTTGCTTGACGATGTATCATCATTTCCGGTGTTTCCTGTGAATGCGTACATGTCACCAAACGGGTTCAAGAAAATACCATCCATTGTGAACGTACCTGCAAATTCAATCAACACATAGAAAAAATTTCAAGTTTTTGAAAAACTATGACAAACAAGCGAAACAGTTTGTGACAGATAAGCGAAACTCCAAGTGTGTTTATAAGCGAAACCACTTGTTTGACAAACAAGCGAAATATCAGTGATCTTTCAAGCGAAACCTACAAGCGGAACTATATGTTCGAACAAGCGAAAGTCCGTTCAAGCGAAACCTAAACTGTTCTTTCAAGCGGAACCTATGTCGTTCAAGCGAAAGTGCTGAATAAGCGGATCTATCAAGCGAAACTAATACATTTCAAGCGAAAGTGTGTCATTTCAAGCGAAACCTTCAAGCGAACCTAGGTCTTTACAATCGAAACCTTGATGTTCGAATAAGCGGAACCTAGTTCTAACCAATTTTCACCATGTTTTAATCCGAATTTTCACTTGAAACTTTCTAGAGTTTGTTGTTTGTATGTTCTGCACAATATACTAAAAAATCAGACAATTTCAACCGTAAAAACCACTTCAAACTGAAAAAGTATGAGAGAAAGTGAGTAGAAATGAGAGATTTCTGCAGATTCAAGCTGTAGTAGTATGAACTCCTCATCCTGTGCTCTGATACCACTTGTTGGACCGTGTACCGACCCTAAACCGTCAGTTGAGATAGTTCATCTTCACGTATAAAGGCGGAATCAATATATGCGAAGTAACACAGCTTTTCCTTTTCAATTCCTTTTCTTCTATTGCTTTCTAAAGTGAATTTGACAGAGTTTCAGCACCAATACAATGATATAGTTTCGCTTCAAATACACCAACAACTGACTATGTTTCACTTCAAATGACTATGAATAGTTCTATTGGTTTCGCTTATACGGCATGTCCGTATAAGCGAACCTATCACTAAAGCCCTACAAGCGAAACCTTTAATGACACATAAGCGAACCTTTTACATCCTATGTACATACAAGCGAAACTTTAATGTAAAACACAATATTGACTTTCTAGACCCTATGTTGACCTATCTTGACCTAAGACTTCATGTAGACGTAGTCAACAGACATTCCATGCATCCACACTAATTGTATAGAAGCTGCCCGGTCAGAAACGATTGCCAAATTTGGATGCTCGCCGATGCATTCTTTCGGTTTTGAAAGGAACCACGTCCACGACTCACCGTCTTCAGATTTACCAATGCCATAACCAATAGGCAAAATCTGATTGTTTCCGTCCATGCCAACAGCCAAAAACATTGTTCCTTTAAATTCACCCTTCAAGTGGGCCGCATCTATGATGATAAGCGGTCTTAAATTTCGGACAAAGCTCTGAATCTGCAAGCAATACGATAATGTTAGATTTTTGTGGAAAAATTTATTTAATAATTTATTTTTTTATATTTTACTGTAACATTTAATTAGTCTTTGACTAACCATCGCACCTATGGCCACAAATAACATTTCAAAACGACTTTCAGAATCAGTGCGTATGTGTGTCACTGTTCCTGGATTAGCCTTCTCCAAGTTATAACAATAGACGGGAAGTTGGGCAAAAGAACTTGACGAACTACCTTGCAAAAGTTCTAATGCGTTACATTTCCCACGCCATGCTTGCATGTATGATAAATTGACTTTTTCTTTAATCCTAAAATCCTTTACAATTTCGGTCGAACGGTATATCCGTCCACAATCTTTGAATTGTTCTTTTAATAAGCTACCCACCACCATTGGGTTTTCTTTTCGCATATGTGGATATGTTTGCGTCATAGAACATGTATGTTTGTTGTTAAAATGTTTAACGTAAAAAACATCACAAGATTCCCGACTCGCTGCCTTGAAATTCCACTGGCAATTCTCATCAATACAAGATACTTCGTAACGAGTTTGGATGATATGTCTACTTTATACGAAAAACTTTCGGAAAGACATATTTTTCCTAATTCTATTTTCATTTCCTGGTTGTTATGGAAAATATAACCTATGTAAAACTGGCTTTTATTTTCAAGAGGACAATTAACATTATCAGTAACTCCAGATTTATATGATGCGTTACATTCATCTTCAGGAAAAACATTTACGTTAAGATCGGGACATTTAAAATAATTAGAAGAACCCGCAGATGAACCAACACCAAGTTCTTGCACCACATATAATTTAAATAACTCATGAGGGTTTCTTTCCGCATTATTGAAAAAAAAAGTAAGATCGGAATCATCAATTATATCAACGGGATCGCTAAAACTTGACATTTTGTAAGATACACGTGTAATGTTTTGAAGACCTGTTGACTTACTAAGATTTTTTTAAAAATGTGTTATAAGAAATTGTAGTAGAAGTTTCAAAACCACGTCTAACAGAATCTGGTTGGACTACGTACTCAAGCCTCCCATCAACGACTTCCCACTTGCCACCACAGTAAACAACAAATCTGACTGCCATATCAATAGAGAAAAAAAATATCAAGATAGATATTTTTTTGTAAAAATTTTGAGATGAAATTTTGTAAAATGTTTAGAGTAATGGTACTGGTACCTAGAATCTAATCTAAAAATAGAAACGTGTAATACATCAAACAAATAAAAACGAAAACTAATTTTTTTTTGTCTAAAGCGTCTCGAGACTCCTCCAATGCGTCTATCAGTACTAAAGAGTCAAAGGTGTACTTTTCTGATTACCGACGCATTACATGCGTCTAAACAGATCTTCCGTTTGACACATGTTGCGTCTCAGTCGCATAAGTAGAGGCGTCTATAGACGCATAAATAAACGTGTTAAGACGCATCCGAAAGCTGACAACCGAAGCGTCTGTAGACGCATACGAAGCAGCTATGAAAAAGCTGACAAAGGAAGCGTCCATAGACACATACAAAGCAGCTGTGCAGAGGGGAATCCAAAAGCTGACAAATGGAAGCGTCCATAGACGCATACGAAGCAGCTGTGAAGGGCATCCAAAAGCTGACAAATGGAAGCGTCTCCTAGACGCCTTGGAAGCGTCTCTGATCGACGCATAAAAACTTGTACCCAGCCAGACGCATCACACTAAGCCAGACGCAAGCTAAAGTGGATGCGTCTGGTAGACGCCTTCGAAGCACCAGAATTTTTCAGACCCAATCATTGACGCACGTCTCGCTTGACTATTCCCTGACGCATCCTTAAGACCTGCAAACGCATAACAACTCTCGAAAAATGTGATGCCCTGCTCCAAGGAGGCATCAAATCGCTAATTTGGTAAGTCAAAGTTTTTCTTGGATAATTTGGTAATTTTCTCAAAAGTTAAATCCTTAGGGTTCTCCTGGGTGGAAAAATGAGTTTTTCCCCAAACTAGTGTTGGTGAAAATTTACCAAAATAGTGTTTCTTGAAAACTATTTACCAAAATGGCGTTCCTAATATATTTTGTATTTGCCTTTTCTTTTTTAACCAACATATTAAACTTTTTTATATATCTGTTAAATTAATAAAGTATCTATTCTTTGATTCTTGAATGATTTTTATATTTCATTGTTAAATTAATAAAGTATATATCTATGTTATTGGAGAAGTGAAGAGGTTAAGCCACTTTTGGGTTAAACATCGTTCTAAAAATGGGTCTGGATTGGGAAATGTGGAAAGGATCTAATTTATATAAGGTGGGATGGTAGAAATACGGTTGTTTGAGCTGGTGTATTGTCTTTTGCTTTTGTGTATTGTTCCTGGACTAGATACCTGCTAGTCTACTTTTGATTTAATAAAAAAATTGTTGGACAAAAGAAATTCATGTTTAATAAAACTTATAAAAGTACTAAAATAATAGTCTGCTAATAACTAAGCTTTTGTGAATTTGCTTCTTTTTATCTCTAGAACTGATTTGGTTAAAAAACTTTAATCATACTTATTAAATTTGTGGTTACTTATTTATTTTGTTAATTTATATTAAATTTATATACTTGATTAAATGTTAAAAAATATTGAACTGAGATAAAAAAATATAAATCATTCCGGAATTTAAAAAATAGATACTTTATTAATTTAATAGAAATATAAAAAAAAGTTTAATATGTTGGTTAAAAAACAAAAGAGAAATACAAAAGAAACAAGGAATATTACTTTGGTAAATTGTTTTCAAGGAATCCTACTTTGGTAAATAGTTTTACTATCAACATTAATTTGGGAAAAAAACTCATGGAAAAATAGAGCGAATATGGATAACCAGTGTAATTATCATTTTTTGTAATATGCTTTGTATGTATGGTTTTTATGGCTAGCTGTCGCATTTTTTTAAAAATAGCCGTTATATATATATATATATATATATATATATATATATATATATATATATATATATATAGAATTGCGCTAAAATTAATAAGAATCACCTCGAGTTGTAAGAACCGTGAGAACTTTTTGATCTGGGGCGAGGTGGACCAATTTTTTTTCATAAACGTAGATGCGTGTATTATAAACACATTTGTAAAAAAAAATTAAAAAAAAATGTCGTGTGTGTAGTTTTGAGCACCACAAGTTTGTGTTTACGGGTACCGTAAATTTTCTGGTAAGATTTACGGTACCTGTAAACACAAACTTGTGGTGCTCAAAACTACACACGACATTTTTTTTGAATTTTTTTTACAAATGTGTTTATAATACACGCATCTACGTTGAAAAAAAAATTTGGTCCACCTCGCCCCGTACGGAGTTCTCACAGTTCTTACAACTCGAGGCGGTTCTCATTTTAGCGGTCCCCTGTATATAGAATTATATATATATATATATATATATATATATATATATATATATATTATAGGAGATGTACTGTAGTGTAGCTAGTGTAATTAATTAAAGAGTTGTTTTAATAATTAAGAATAATTTGTATTTGGATACTAACTATTTTTTGCGAACTGTTTCAATGCAAATGGTTTGCAGCACAGTAGGGCATACATGCTAAAACCTACCCATATACGAATCTTAGAACAATGTTTTCTTCCGGATTATTGGATTTGAACTTAAGACCCCTCAATGGGAAACCAATTGTTGAAAAACCCTCTGTCGAACTGGGCTATACTATGTTGGCAATGGCGGGTATAAACTAAATGATGATTGTATTTATTGAGGGAAGTAAGATGTAAATAACAAGTAACCCAAATTTATGTGTCACCACAACCTTCAAAATAGGTTCGGCTGCTGAACAATAATATACCTATTAATTATGAACGATATCTTCACTCCGAAAACGAAGTCTGGCCCAACTAATGATGTTTATATGTATATAAAGTCAAAAAAACACTACTTTGTATAGCATATTAGCATGCATAACTAAATGCATTTGAAATAAAATAGCATATTAGCACGCCTAAGTAAATGCATTTGAAATAAAATCAATGCAAGATAAGATAAACCCAATTTTTACGTTATAAATAGTATCCCTTGTAAGGGTTTGAATGAAAGCACCACCTTTGTTCATTCTTGTTCATCTTGCGAATACGTCTAGAAACAATAATGGCAATAAAGTTTGAGTACCTAGGAAGCAAATTTATAAAACCGTTCGTCCCAACTCACCAAAACCTTAGAAACTACAAGCCAGGCTTCATCGATGAACTTGCTCCGTTTATGAATGTAGCCGTCGTCCTTTTCTTTGCCAAAAATAGTAACCATAACCCAAAGTTGTTTGTTGTACAACTAGAGAAATCCCTTGAAAAAGTTTTAACGCGATTATACCCTCTTGCCGGTAGATATGTTGAAGAAACTCAAATAGTTGAGTGTAATGACGAAGGTGCTGAGTTTATACAAGCCCGAGTTAACGTTAAACTTGAAGATATTCTTGGTCCAGAGGCGGATGTTACGTTGGCTGATGAATTTATTCCAATGAAAACAAAACCTCGCGATGTTGTTCTTACAATTCAATTTACCATCTTTGAGTGTGGAGGTGTAGCACTTGGTGTAAGTGCTACACATAAGGTTGTTGACGCGTCAACATTATGTACATTCCTAAATGAATGGGCTGCCATAAACCGAGAAGAAAATCAGATAAATTTCACATGTCCCGGTTTTATCTCATCCTCGTTGTTTCCTGGGCGTGGTTTTCGTCCCGTTCCGACACCATTTATTACCAACGACCAGTATACAAGAAAGAAACTTTCATTCAATGAGAGTGCAGTATCCAAAATTAAAGCAAAGGCCATCACGAGCTTACGATTGTCAAAGGTACAATTGGTATCCGCGATCATTTGTAAGGCTCTCGTTGGTGTTGATCGTGTGACACATGGTTACCGAAGAGAGTCTATACTCTGCCAAATAATAAATCTTAGGGAAAAAATGGCTTCTCCAATACCCAAACATTCTTGTGGGAATCTTTGGGGGCTTTGTGCCACCAAACCTACGATTATTGAAACAACTGAAGAGTTGGCAAATCTTATACATGATTCTATCAAGAAAGCTGTGAATGACTACTCAAAGGTACACCACGATAGCGAACAAGGCCAAACAATGGTTTTGAATACTTACTTAAAACCAACCAACAGTAATAATCTTGAATCAATGAATGTGATTCCAATAAGTAGTTGGTGTAAGTTCCCCTTTTACGAAGTTGACTTTGGTTTCGGAAAGCCCAAATGGGTGGTTCCTTGGACCGCGCCTATAAAAAACTTTGGACTTTTGATCGATGGTCCGGGAGGTAATGGAGTGGAAGCATACATCTTTCTAGAAGTTAAAGATGTCCCTTACTTTGAAGAAGCACTAGATGTCAATGTTTTTGGTGCCTAAAATCTATGTCTTGCATATTTATCATTGTCGTCGAGTTCTTGCTTGGAGTCTTGATGTTGTTATATGTTGTGCTTGTGTGGTTTATGTTTTCTTGTTTAATAACGAGCATAATGTGACATAGTTTGTTACCTATATATTACAAGTTAAAATAAATCCATTATGATACTCAGATTTAGAAATTGAATAGTAAGACATGTCCATTGGCTTAAAAAGAGTATTTTTTTTAATAAAAGTCTAATACATATATAAATGTTGATTTTACTACTTTCTTTGGATAAAATTATAATATCATTCCACACGAAAAAGGGCAATTACAAAGCAATGGCAAGTAGTCGGGCAACAAGTTGCGCCGCCACCCCCTTTTGAATAGAAAAACCAATTCTACTAAATACAAAGTTTGAAACCTTTGGCGACGAAGAATTACTATTAACGACTTTTTGAACCCGATTCAAAAGTCGTACAGCGTCAGGAGCGAGACCACCAAAGGTATCAAACGCAAACGGGACAAACACATCTTGATTCTCTAGACAGGCTTTCTCATGTTTTGCCACTTTGCTCGCCTCTACCTTGAGCACCGCTTGCCCTAAGACAAAATTTTTTTACTATGAAAATTTTGATTGACCCAATCTTTCTCGAAAAGTGATTATTATATGTGAATTCACAGACTTGCACATGTTTGAATCAATCTATTTGATGTAAAAAAAATTAATCAAACAACTTTTGATTTAATAAAAAATTTGTTGGACAAAAGAAATCCATGTTTAATAAAAATTATAAAAATGCTAAAACAATAGCATGCTAATTACTAGGCTTTGTGAATTGGCTTCTTTTTATCTTTAGAATCGATTTGATGTAAAAAAAAAAAAATTAATCATACTTAACAAATTTATGCGTTACTTATTTATTTTGTTAATTTATATTAAATTTATATACTTGATTAAATCTTAAAAAATATTGAATTGAGGAAAAAAATATAAATCATTCAGGAATTAAAAAATAGATACTTTATTAATTTAATAAAAATATAAAAAAAAAGTTTAATATGTTCCTCAGAAATTTTTTTGCTAGGGGTGCGGAATATTTTTAAAGATTTTAGGCTCCTGGCTATATAAAAAAATCGGTTCATAGCAGGTCAGGTCGGGTCATGTAAGACAAAAGAACATTAAACAAAAATTTATATAATCATCAAAAACACGTCAAACGTCGTTACAAACGTATTTAAAATTGTGCCCTACAGGTTTTCATTTTTTGAAATCTATCCAAAACATCATCTAAAGATACTAAACACTCCATAAGTTCATTACATTCTTACTCATGGTTACTATCACATTATTCACATATAAATCGCTCCATAAGTTCATAAAATAACACTAAACACTTAAAAAATAAACAATCATGATCAACCTTAGTCCATAATTTTCAATTTTATTTTCAAACATTTAGGCCCTAGTATTAAATGTTGACTACTTGTAACCAATCATTTAAACAAAAAAGCTATAAATAAAACAACAAAATTATTTAACTACAAGTCTAGAACAACCGAAAAAATATAAAAAAAACATAAAAAGATCAAACTCTTATACGTTTATATTTTCTCCTAATCATCACATAAACATAAAAAAATAAATAAAGAAACCATACTAGTTTTATATCGGAATTCTGGCGTAATATGGGTCGGTATCGCCGGAATTTTGGTTTTTCCAGCAAAAAAAGTCATCCGACAGTGAGCAGTGGAGTCAAGTTGTTGGGAGTTTTTTTGGGGTGGGATTTGGAGTTGGAATTGGAATGGGTGGATGAGTTTGGGTTGGCCCTCTCTGCCCATCTTTCTCGCACCCTCAAAGCCGATAACTTCCTTATTTAACCTATTCATTGATCGCACTTACTGATCGATTCGACCACCAATCAAGAACTTTAACACGATCTGATCCTTGATTCTTGATTTTAAAGAAATATGGTCCTAAAACGCCTTCTTGTTGAGAAGTTCAACTTAGGTCAAAGCAAGTGTTTTAAGCAACAAAGATCCACGAGTTCAGGGGATTCCTTCAATCTCTCGTTTCTGATCCATCAATCGCCGGTCAAATCCACCAACATTTCCGTTTCTTGTCGGAAAATCACGTCATACATCACCGGCATAGGGTGTATGCTTGGAGTTCAGTCGGCTTGAAGTTGCATATTCGGGTGAGATCATTCTTTTTCTTGGCTTTAATTTTCTGTCACATTCATTTGCATAGTCGAGTCTAGGCATACTTGTTACCGGGCTAGACGGACCGGTGTGATTGAATCTTATTGTTGCATTGTTCTTGATCGTATTTGTGATTGTTTACTTATTGTGTGAACTTAATTATAATATCTATTTGATCATTAATTGTTACGTGTTTGCTCTTTTTGGTTTATCGGGCGATTTGTAGCAATCATAGACGGTAGGTATCATGATACTTCATTGAGATCGTGTTCGAGGACGAGGGGTGCAGGGAGGGGAAAAGAAAGGGGGTATAGTTTGCGTGTTGCTTCGTGGAATGTAGGAACCCTTAGTAGTAAGTTGTTGGAGATCATAGATACACTCAAAAGACGTAGGGTAGAGATAGCGTGCCTTCAGGAGACTAGGTGGAAGGGACATAAGGGGGATGAGCGCAATGGGTACAAGTTGTAATATTCAGGGTCTGGTGGGGTAAAGAATGGGGTAGGATTTCTAGTAGATGTAAACTTGTACAAAAATGTGGTAGAGGTGATACGTCACAACGATAGGATCATGGTGTTGAGATTAGTACTAGGAGAGGAAGTGGTGACAGTTGTTTGCGCATATGCTCCACAAGTGGGTTTAGGGGATCAAGAGAAAAGAGATTTTTGGGACTGCCTAGACGGAGTTGTAAGGGCCATACCTAGCGAAGAAAGAATTTTCATAGGAGGCGATTTTAATGAACATATTGGTAGGCATAGTGATGGTTTTAGTGAAGTGCACGGGGGCTTTGATTTTGGTGATAGGAACAACCCTGGTAGGGATTTGTTAGAGTTTGCGGTGGCCCACAACCTAGGTATTTTGAATTCTTTCTTTAAGAAGAAAGAATCACAGTTGATTACTTTTAGCAGTTGCGGACGTAACACTCAGATTGACTATATTTTGATGAGGCTAGGAGATCGAAGGTGGTGGAGGGACTGTAAGGTTATACCAGGGGAGGCAGCAGTGACTCAACACCGCTTATTGGTGGCGGATATAGTCATGAGAGGAAAGCTGACCAAGGGAGAGAGGGTAATGCGACCTAGGGTTATATGCGGTATGTTAAAGGGTGACAAAATCGAAGTGTTTAGAGATAAGGTCCTCTTAATGACAGCGCCTAGAGTAGATGGGGACGCAAACCAAATGTGGGAGGACATGGCAAACATCATTACTAATGTGGCGAAGGAAACGCTAGGGGTCGTAAAAGGAAAGAGGTGTGGCCATAAGGAGTCATGGTGGTGGAATGAGGATGTGCATACTAAAATAAGGATTAAACAAGGGTGCTTTAGGGATCTTTTGAGGTGTACAGTCGAGGAGGAGCAAGCGGTTTTAAGGGAGAGGTATAAAGAGGCTAAGAGAGAGGCGAAGAAGGCAGTGTCAGAGGCGAAGAACGCAGCTTACAAGCAGATGTATGATCGACTGGAAACAAAGGAGGGGGAGCATGACATGTTCAAGATTGCAAAGGCTAGAGAGCGTAAAAGGCAAGACTTAGGAGCTGTGAAGTTTTTAAAGGGAGAGGACGGATGCGTTTTGGTCAAAGAACACGACATTAAGATGAGATGGCAAGTGTACTTCTACAATCTTTTCAATGGCGGGAGGAATTACCAACAAGAAAATGAAGTAAATGATGATTCACCTACTCAAAGGCGACTACGGAATAATGGTTACTGTCGACGTATCACACGGGAGGAGGTGAGAACAACCCTTAGAAAGATGGGAAGGGCTAAGGCAGTTGGGCCTGATAACATACCAATTGAGGTATGGAAATGCTTGGGAGAAGAAGGAGTACATTGGCTAACTATTCAATCTTATCTTCAGATCTGGGAAAATGCCAGATCAATGGAGGAATAGTGTAGTAGCACCTGTGTATAAGAACAAAGGGGACGCTCAATGTTGTGGGAATTATAGAGGGATTAAGTTACTAGGGCACACTATGAAACTATGGGAGAGAATAATTGAGTCGAGAATCCAAAGAGAAACTCCAGTCACGGTAAACCAATTTGGTCTTATGCGAGGGCGATCGACTACGGAAGCAATACATATTCTAAGGAGATTGATGGAGAAGTATAGGGAGAAGAAAAGGGACCTACACATGGTGTTCATTGATCTTGAAAAGGCCTATGACAGTGTGCCACATTGTCACACCCCGATTTCCACGTGTATCACCGGTGGGCCCGGTGGGGGATTACCGTGACGTAGTTGGCAACAATATAGTCAAACCACAATATTTAAATGCACAGCGGAAGCATAAAGATAGATTATATTTCAACCATTGATTGTAATATCCAAGTATCACGAATAGTCGAAAATAAATCCACAGGGAATCAAAATAGAAATATAAATATTGTTCAACAGATATGGCATCCCAAGCTTGCGAGACTCTAACGATGCTTAAGGAGTGGCCAGCCTATTCCGTACAGAATCCTGCATTTAATCTTTTTGGGGAAAATACGTCAGTTTACACTGGTAAATACATTCAACCGACACTTTTGAAAAATGTTTATTAAAATTGATTTGAATGCACATGGCACAAACTCTTTATAACTTGGGATAATTTATAATTAAATCTTGTAAAAGAATTACATGTTCACTATGCGTTCGGTCGACCGCGTCGTGTCGGGTTTAAGGTTAATAGACACGCCACAAAGCATAAAGCCGTGGCGGGAAAACCAATGGTTATACCTTTAATAATATAGACACATTACGGGTGTACGCCTACACCCGTGTGTCGGGGTCGTGGCCATTTCGTAAAATGATGCCAAGGATATCCGGGACATGGTCATTAAGCTCCCAAAGGCGTAAAGCCAACAAAACGTATTTAAACGGGCCGATTAAATTATTCAGTTAACCACCATATGATGGAAGATTTAATGCCCGACCAAGCGGTACTTTATATACCGTAACCCAAGCCCGTATAGGGAAAATAAGTTAAAAGTATTTACCTGAGCAAGTAATAATCCTTAATAAACAAATGCAAGTCTTTTTTACTGGTCTCCTATTCTGAAATGAAGGTTTATAACAACCTATTAGAATCCTAACGGGTCTTTAATTTAGCCTTAGCTTAGACCGGTCAGTTTCAAAGGTTATATACGGTTTAATCGCGTGAAAGGCGAAAACCGGGAATGGAATGTGGTTTGGACCCAACAAGTTTGAAGACCTGTTTTATATGGGTATAATAACCACACTCTGGATTTTGAAGTATAAACGATAAGGTATGACCCGTTTCGGCTAGTTTATGTAAACTAGTTACATAAACCGAACCGTGCGCGCAAAGGCGTAACGGGTAACCGTAGGAGTCCTACACAGGTTTCCTAAGTTAATATGCTCTAAAGAGGTTGTGGTATCAGTAGGATACCTTTCATAATGCCTGTAACGAGTTTAAGTCCAACATACGCCCCGTAGGGGTATTTTGGCCATTTTAAAGATTATAAAAGGGGTTTCTGAGTTCTACATGAAATCTTAGTTTTCCGAACAGTTTATAAAGTCCAAAATACTTTATTTATCATTTAAAATCAGTAGCATCTGGAATCGGGTCAAAAGACCATGTAGAACTCAAGTTGTGTTCGAAAAGGGTATATTCGGTATTTACCGAACCGATGCCATAACCGCAGGTTATGAGCAGGTTAAAATTTATTAAAAATCTTTAAAAATCCCAAAATATTAATTTACATCAGTGTGTAAAAGGTTTGGTGTCGAAATCTGGATTTAGATAGGCTTTATGCTAAATGCGCCGTTTAATTACTAAAGTTTCCGTAATTGCGCCATTTAGCGTAACTCCTATTCTAGACCTCGGATTGACATGAAATTTTAGGGACATGCTTAGAAATTAGTAAGAAAGATTTTTGCTCTCTTACATTTCCAAAATTCTCTTTTTAAAGTCATAAGGGCGTTATGGTCAACATTTATGCATATAACGGAAATGTGTAAAAGACTCGGACAAACAACGAACCGGTCACAGAGGGTTATACCATCATGTAACCTGGTCCTAAGAGAGTCCTAAGGCATATCTAAATCATACCATAACGGGTCAGAACTGAAGTCCAAGAAAAAGTCAAAGTTTTGCGACTTTCGGTTCGGAACCAGGTCGAAACAGTAAATGGTCGGATCAAACAAGCTTAGACTAGTTAATATACTTATTATCATGTTATATGAGTGTGAAAACAGGTTACATGCTATCTACATTACTGATTATACATAAAATCTCAAAATAGCATTCTGTTGACTTTTTCTATGCAAGTTTGACTCGACGTTTGAACTAGTTAGAGTGGGAATCGGAGGGTGCCCTTTTAGAGGTTTAAGGCCCACATGATTACCAACATATAACTATCTTTGATTCGGCAAATCACTGGACCATTTGTGATTTACCGTTAAGTCAATCATTAATTACGACGGATTGACTTTTAAGCTATAACTAAGCAAAAACTAAACCACAAAGGATTTGGCATACTTACAGAAGTCTAGTGAATGACCAGAGATGCTTAGAGAGGATTGTTGTGCTCCAGAAAGCTCCAGGAGTGAAGAATGAAGGTGTGGTTACAATGTGCACATCTTATGGCCTTTTATAGTAAAAATGGGAGCACAAGATCATCACAACTAAGGCTACAAGGGTTCCTTGATCATCAACATGTGTCCCTGGGTGCTAGGGGTCATTTAGGGGGCGCCCATGCTGCCATAATTGCCATCTAAGTCGGTTAAAATAGCAAACAGTGAACCTGTCCCCATATTCTGCATCTGGCGGTCTGACGCGACCCCCGTAAAGGATCAGTGTAGGATCGTTTGCTGACCCGATGAGTCGTTAAGAAGAGAACTTAGACTAGTTCAGAGGCGGAATTCATTGAATTAGTCTTTGTAAAGCTTGATTTCACACTTTAACGTCTCCTTTATTGATTTACTGACTGATTACAAGCTCGTGGAGACAAATGGACAGGGCTTCGCCTTTATACACACTAACTTCTCTATGTGGATCGCTCATATGGACCCCCTATATATAGACATTGTGGATCGCTTATAAGACCTGGTCCAATAAGCGACCCATACACTTGCCACATAAGCGGTCCAGCCCAATGACATATTAGCGGTCCAGATCTAATGCCATATGAGCGATCCTGCTATCTAATTGGGCCACAAAAGCTATCTAAAGCCCAATAAGCAACATGATTTCTCGTTTACTGTTCACTATACAATTTGCCCTATCCTAAGACTCGAACTAAGATGTAGTCGACAGACAACTGCACCAACAGACTCCCCCTTGAATGTTGACGGAATCTTCAGTGAGAGTCTTTGATCATTTCCAGCTCTTCACTCTTGTTCGGTCTTCTTCAGGAACTCAGCCTGGAATCAAATCTTCTACAGAAACTTCTTCCTGAAATCATATGCCTGGATCTTTCTCTGGTTTTAACTTTCGTCAGACTCCCCCTATCATCATGCTGGGATCTCTGTCTGGAAATCGTTATCACCATTGAAATCAATTCCTGGCCTTCTCTGTAGCAACAGGATCAGAAGTCTGCAAAACTCAAACACTCTATCACAAACCAAAATAATTGTAATTCAACTTAATGAATTAACTAATCATTTGATGACTTTTTCACATTAAACACTGATTCACAAATTTGAAATATTTCAATTTCTGATTCAACCTAATGAATCATTTTAAACATTTCAAATGATTTAACCAACCCGTCTGTTCATCAAGTTTAGCCTTTGAGATTTTGAAAATCAGCTCTTCACCATCAGTTGTCGAAAATCTTTTTGGATTTTTCAAAATATAAAATGTAAATGCAAAAACAGAAATTTAAATGCAAAACAAACATATTTTTGTGAGTTTGTGCAAGAGGATCACATCAGTTTTTGAACACATCACAAGCACCGTTAAGCTTCTAATCGTTTTAAGTTCTAAACGATTCACGTAGATTGACGATATAATTGTCCTCTTAAATTTTCATACACTTTTCAATCTATTCAGGATACTTTTAGATGTTTTATGAACTTAGCTCAATTCATGTGTCCCACCTCTTGAATATACTCCCGTATCCAGAATCCCAATATTCAGTCTTACAGGTATGAACACTACAATGATGTCTGTATATAAATTAGGGAAATATGCGAAAACTGAGGGATCTCAGGTCAGAACTTCCGTTCAGCAGAGAGATATCAGCTTCGACTTAGCAGTGTGTCCCCTTTAGAGGATCTTTTAGCTACAACAGATGATTATCAATTTTATTGTCTAATCATTCTGAGGGCTATAATGCTATGTTTCAAGCATTTTGTGGAAAGTATTAGCCAAGGACTAGGTCAGAACTACTGTGACAACCCGAACTTTCAAGGTCCGTAGCGTTTCATCTTACGATCTTAATTTCTCGTTATTCAATTATAACATCATTAAACTTAAATGTTTGACAACTCGGTTAAATAAATTACGTATAAATGTACCTTGCAATAACACACCATACCATATCGGCCCAAACGGATCAGTTGAGCCCAGCTAGTTCTTTGTGTGTATTGATTATTTCGGCCCAAGTTAGGTAGCTTGTAGATCGGCCCATTTGCTTTAGTTGTTACCATTATTTAGGTTCTTGTACGTGAATCACTAAACCACAAATAACAAACCCTATCTCTCTAAAGAATACGCACGTCATCAGGAGATCCCCCCCCCCACTTCGGCGAAATCTTTCTTCTAAGGATCATCTTGTGTGCTTGATTCTACTCATCGTTTGGTTAGTATTAACATCTCGGTTCCTTCTTTACGTGTATGTTGTGATTATTTGGTGGTGTTGTTTATCATAATAAACTGTGGTTTAAGGTTCTTGTTGTCGATCTTGTCAAAACGCATTTAGGGAATTCTTTTATAAACCATAACGTACCAGATTTATACGTGTAGCCTTGCATGCGATTGGAGAAGGTAGTGGGTTAATAAAATAGTTTGGTGTAAATTCATGAATTAATATTTATAAACTTGACTAGGTAGGTGGTGATGAATCAACAGATCCCTGCTAAAGGTTACCGACGATTTGTTTAGTAAACTGGAAATAATAAATTGAATGAGTCTTTGTACTTTTCGGTCCAATCACAAGTGTATAACAACATCGGTCCAATCACAGGTGTATAACAACATCTTTTGTCGGCCAGTTAATGTGATGATGGTGGAATTCAAATATCAAGACTTAAAAAAATATTAACCCACTACTAAAATATTCGGTCCAATCATGGCTTGAAAGAAATTGTAAGTGTCGGCCATTAATGTTAATTTTATAAAAATAAGTTATTAATAGAGGGTAGTTGTTTTGTGTTATTGAGAGGTGAGGGTAAGGGTAATTAGTTCTTAGAATTATACAGTAACATATGAGCACATAAATTAGTAAGGGTCAAATGGCATAGGGTGGTTAAAAAGGGCCAATTAAAACGTTTCCTTTCTTTGATTGGTTTTGTGTTGGGCGGCAGGTGCCCATACCTGCTGGGCCGGTTATTGAAAGTCATGGCCTTGTCGGCCATTATACATGAGTGGTTCAATTAGAATCTCTTGATTTTTGATTTGCATGTGGTATTGACGGTGGGATGGGATTGGAACAATTTTCATTAAAGGTTACATGTTTGCTTCATGAGGATTGCATGTGTGGATTGTTTAGTGGGCCGAACATTAGGTCCAATGGGGCGGCATGTGTATTGAGGGAACTTTCATATTAGTAATTGTTGATTATGTATAGTAAATGGGATTTAATGTGTCGGGTTCATAGGACTGGTAATATTAATAAGCAGTAATTGAAGTACATGATTAAACAGTTTATGGTATTAACTTGTAATGTGAATATGCATTGTGTTGAGTAGTTGCGGATGTGTGATACCAAAATTTATATGGTTGGAATGTGAGTTGTCGATATGTGTTATTATGATGTACGAGTTGTATTATGGAGATGCATATACCCCGAATACTTGTTATAACTTGTGTGATAATGTGTGTCGTGCCTGCCTATCACATGTAAACAATATATGATGAATAAGTGAATGCTATGTACACGAAACTGATTACCATTGAAACCATACTAGGGATCGGGGTGTTCCACAATAATACAAGTAACTAAGTCTAACCGAGCAAACCAAAGGTGAGTTCATTGCTCTTTTCTCAAGCATGGATCCCAGTGAAGGGTTAACGGGTAACGTTCCGATGAGGAATGCATGGGTAACGGGATGTTGGTTATTGTACTCTGTTTTTCTATCACTGTAAGACCACTACATCTACCGGCACGTTGCTTGTAGGGCAACGGGGGTTATTAGTTGATAGCGCTATTAGGTTTGGCACCCTCACGACGTTCAAGGGGAACGGGCGTGAACTAATTACCTTAAAACATGACCAATGCTTTGATAGAGGCATTGGGGTTGGCAATCACATATCATCTGGCCATTCGGTACTCGAGTAATAACAACATCAAAACATCAACACGGCAAACATCATAACAACAAACAACACATCATTTTGCAAACTGTTTTACTCACTTGATCGGTAACACAACTTGGTAAACAAACACAAACCTTGAACTCACCAGCGTAGTCTGACACACTTGTTTACATGCTTGTAGGTAATTATTGAAGGAACTTGGGAGCTTGCTGTCTGATGCTGCTGGAGGGGTTATGGTCATGATAAACAATTACATTGATTTGGTTTAGATACATTTATACTTTTATGCTTCCGCTCAATACTTTGGTTTTGGCTAAACTTTTCAAACGTTATATTTATTTCAATTGGGTATTTCAATACATTATGATTGGTGTTTGATATGATTGGTGGCTCTTTGTTGAATCGTTACACCTCCACTAGGGACACGCCCTAGGTGGTAATTTGGGGGTGTGACAGTTTGGTATCAGAGCCACTGGTTATAGAGAACTCGGTTTTAAAACTGTTTTCATAAAACCAGACTATAACCGAACTGATCCAAACGATGACCATGACACTCAGCTTCAGACTGCAAGGTTCGTTCCTCCTTAGCTTATGCTTTATATGCCTAGTAAACGTAACTATAATTATAGCATGCACGATACGACATGGTAGGCATCATGACACATTGATGGTGTAACACAATACTTGCATCTAGTAAATTCTAATCTTGTTGGTAGTGCTTATTTTGTGTTGATTGTGGTGGGAGAAACTTCAAACATAAGTTAAGAAGCATTGAGAGGAGCATGCAAACCGCCTTATTATCATGGGTGCACACATAATAATAACGCGTGGTGCATGCAAATCCCAATGAGGCTTAACGAGTGTAAGAGGGGTTCTTCCCTATTTGTGTATGAACATGGTAGTTAATCGTCCCTAACGTGATAAACCTGATTACTTTTCTCGTTCTCGACTCCTAAATTCGTTTCCCTCTCCTATTATAGAACCATGAGTGGACGAGGACACGGTCGCGGTAGCATCAACATGACTCAGGCTGAATTAACAAATCTAATAAACACACGTGTGGCTGAGGCTCTGGCAGCCTACCAAGCCGGTATGAACTGTACCAAATACTTTTTATCCTATATCGTGAACCCAACTCTTACTCTTGTGTCGTATATTCTTTCACTCAGCGCACCCAAACAACCAGCCTGCCTGTACGTTCAAAACGTTTATGGATTGCAAGCCACAGACCTTCAGCGGGACGGAAGGGGCTGTGGGACTATTGAGGTGGTTCGAGAAAGCTGAGTCAGTGTTCGCTATGTGCAACTGTCCCGTGGGGGACCGCGTGAAGTATGCAACAGGCACGCTTGAGGATGGTGCCTTGACCTGGTGGAATGCCCAGGTTCAACTGCTAGGTATTGAGGCGGCAAACGCCACTACGTGGGACGATTTTAAAGAACTGATGAGAGAGGAATACTGTCCTCGAGACGAAATACAGAAGTTAGAGAATGAGTACTATAATCTGAAAATGGTGGGGTCTGAAATTGAGGCGTATGTGAAGCGGTCGTATGAGCTAGCTGATTTGTGTCCGAACTTGTCCCGACCCATGTCCCGAAGAATCGAGTTGTTTATTAAGGGGTTACCTCCACGGGTGAAGGGTTTAGTTACAGCAGCGAACCTCAATAACCTAACCCAGATTGTTAGATTGGCACATAAAATCGTTGACCAGGAGGTGGAAAGCGACTCACTGCCACCGCGTATTTCTAAAGCTACCACTGCCGCCACCACAGCCACTACTCCTGTCACTGATAGTAAACGCAAGTGGGGTGATATGGACAAAGCGTCCAACTCGATTCAGCCCCAAAAGAAGACAGACACGGGCAGTACTCGCAGCTTTAGCCAATCATCCTCGGTGAATCAAAATCAGAGATCTTATGCAGGAAAGAAGCCTCAGTGTAGCAAATGTGGGTTTCATCACTATGGGCAGTGTGATCGGGTGTGTCGCAGGTGCGACAAGATAGGCCATGAGGCCAAGGATTGTAGGGCTCCTCAGCCAAAGCAGCAGCAGCAGACACAGTTGAATCAGAGACAGCAAGGGCAACAGTCTCAGCAGAACCAGGGAAATCAGAAGGGGTGCTTTCAGTGTGGTGATGAGGGCCATTTTAAGAGGGATTGCCCTCAGCTCAATCAGAATGCTGGCAACAACAACAATACGGGGAGCGGAAACAATGGGAACAATGGGGGGAACGGAGCACATGGAAGGGTATTTACTATTGGCGCTGGGGAAGACTCGCAATGATGGCAATGTGGAGACCGGTACGTCTTCTTTGAATGATCTTTTCTACTTCGGTTTTATTTGACTCTTGTTTCGATTGGAGTTTTGTGCCTTAGGGTTCAGTCGTTAGTTAGGACTGACTTCCACCTCTCTTGTAAATAAGCATGTAGTAGAACTGACTGATAGTAAATCGATAGAAGCTTCTCATGTTCTTTTTGGTTGTAAACTTGATCTCGTGGGTCAAGTGTTCGACATTGACCTACTTCCCTATACTCTTGTAAGTTTTGACATGGTCGTTGACTTGGACGTGGTTATCTATGTATCAAGCGGAAATTCTCTGTAAAGAGAAAATCGTGCGTATCCCTCTCCCCAGTGGGGAATCCTTATCAGTTTAAGATCATCGTAGTGGTGCCGTTGTTGGCATTGTCACAGTCATGAAAGCCCAGAAGTGTCTTCGGAAGGGCTACTCTGCTACACTAGCTCTTGTCACCGATTCGCCACTTTAAGAAAGGAAGATCGAGTGTCTTCCACTTATCCATGAATTTTCTGACATGCCTTCTGAAGGGTGAGCTGGTTTACTTCCACATCGTTAGGCGGGATTTCAGATTGACCTTATGCAATTTCAGATTCCTTATGGGAAACAGAAATCCCTTAGGTTCGTTAGATACTATCACAGCTTCATCATAGGATTTTCGAAGGTTTCACAACTTCAACCTCCTTAGCATAGCGGGGAGCTGTGAATTCCTGAGAAATAAAAATCGGAGAACGTCTTTGCAGCTTTTGAAACCCAACCTTACAACACGCGGAGCATCGCTTCTATCCGAGGGTACCGATGATCCAGCGATATACCATGATGGTGTTACGAAGAGGAACTGCACGACCTACAACCTCCGGTGGAAACCGTGGTCATGGGATTTAAGTGGGAGGCATTACTTGGACGGTACCGAATGCACCAATTAGACCGATCACAAGGGCCTCCAGTGCACCTTTGTTTCAATAGAGTTAACCATGTGATGGCATCGCTAGATGGAACTTCCGAACACGGGATTAGGAGAACTATACCCACGCATCCCTGTAGACGAACCTTATCACCTTCACTTGTCATCGCCGTTAAAAGTGAAGCAGTCACAGTTACACGCGTTTGTCGTTTTGCAACACTAACCTTTACCCACCAAACTCTGTTTTGGACAAATGATACACTCGCGCGACCGCAATGTAACGAACCTCCCTGTTGTGCCATGCCGCCATGCACCACTACTGGGAATTACTTCTAGACAACAAATTTGCTGGCCAAATCCTTCGGATGTTTAATGGACCCCTGTTTCGCTCGATTCTTTGTACGAACCTCATTAATTCCCTGTTTCTTTGATTGGCAACTGATATAACAAAACGTTAACCACCATATCATGATTTCCACCGATCACAAGATTAGCCCCCAGGCATTGTAAAGTATCTATAGATCGAGTTCGCCGGAACTCACTTCAAGCCATTGTTTTAGATCAATTTTCGGGACGAAAATTCTTTCAAGTAGGGGATGATGTGACACCCCAGGAAAAACCAGGAAACCACGCAACCTAACTAGCTTCCTTAGTGATTACGTGTCAAATTTCGGGACGAAATTTCTTTCAAGTTGGGGATGATGTGACAACCCGAACTTTCAAGGTCCGTAGCGTTTCATCTTACGATCTTAATTTCTCGTTATTCAATTATAACATCATTAAACTTAAATGTTTGACAACTCGGTTAAATAAATTACGTATAAATGTACCTTGCAATAACACACCATACCATATCGGCCCAAACGGATCAGTTGAGCCCAGCTAGTTCTTTGTGTGTATTGATTATTTCGGCCCAAGTTAGGTAGCTTGTAGATCGGCCCATTTGCTTTAGTTGTTACCATTATTTAGGTTCTTGTACGTGAATCACTAAACCACAAATAACAAACCCTATCTCTCTAAAGAATACGCACGTCATCAGGAGATCCCCCCCCCCCACTTCGGCGAAATCTTTCTTCTAAGGATCATCTTGTGTGCTTGATTCTACTCATCGTTTGGTTAGTATTAACATCTCGGTTCCTTCTTTACGTGTATGTTGTGATTATTTGGTGGTGTTGTTTATCATAATAAACTGTGGTTTAAGGTTCTTGTTGTCGATCTTGTCAAAACGCATTTAGGGAATTCTTTTATAAACCATAACGTACCAGATTTATACGTGTAGCCTTGCATGCGATTGGAGAAGGTAGTGGGTTAATAAAATAGTTTGGTGTAAATTCATGAATTAATATTTATAAACTTGACTAGGTAGGTGGTGATGAATCAACAGATCCCTGCTAAAGGTTACCGACGATTTGTTTAGTAAACTGGAAATAATAAATTGAATGAGTCTTTGTACTTTTCGGTCCAATCACAAGTGTATAACAACATCGGTCCAATCACAGGTGTATAACAACATCTTTTGTCGGCCAGTTAATGTGATGATGGTGGAATTCAAATATCAAGACTTAAAAAAATATTAACCCACTACTAAAATATTCGGTCCAATCATGGCTTGAAAGAAATTGTAAGTGTCGGCCATTAATGTTAATTTTATAAAAATAAGTTATTAATAGAGGGTAGTTGTTTTGTGTTATTGAGAGGTGAGGGTAAGGGTAATTAGTTCTTAGAATTATACAGTAACATATGAGCACATAAATTAGTAAGGGTCAAATGGCATAGGGTGGTTAAAAAGGGCCAATTAAAACGTTTCCTTTCTTTGATTGGTTTTGTGTTGGGCGGCAGGTGCCCATACCTGCTGGGCCGGTTATTGAAAGTCATGGCCTTGTCGGCCATTATACATGAGTGGTTCAATTAGAATCTCTTGATTTTTGATTTGCATGTGGTATTGACGGTGGGATGGGATTGGAACAATTTTCATTAAAGGTTACATGTTTGCTTCATGAGGATTGCATGTGTGGATTGTTTAGTGGGCCGAACATTAGGTCCAATGGGGCGGCATGTGTATTGAGGGAACTTTCATATTAGTAATTGTTGATTATGTATAGTAAATGGGATTTAATGTGTCGGGTTCATAGGACTGGTAATATTAATAAGCAGTAATTGAAGTACATGATTAAACAGTTTATGGTATTAACTTGTAATGTGAATATGCATTGTGTTGAGTAGTTGCGGATGTGTGATACCAAAATTTATATGGTTGGAATGTGAGTTGTCGATATGTGTTATTATGATGTACGAGTTGTATTATGGAGATGCATATACCCCGAATACTTGTTATAACTTGTGTGATAATGTGTGTCGTGCCTGCCTATCACATGTAAACAATATATGATGAATAAGTGAATGCTATGTACACGAAACTGATTACCATTGAAACCATACTAGGGATCGGGGTGTTCCACAATAATACAAGTAACTAAGTCTAACCGAGCAAACCAAAGGTGAGTTCATTGCTCTTTTCTCAAGCATGGATCCCAGTGAAGGGTTAACGGGTAACGTTCCGATGAGGAATGCATGGGTAACGGGATGTTGGTTATTGTACTCTGTTTTTCTATCACTGTAAGACCACTACATCTACCGGCACGTTGCTTGTAGGGCAACGGGGGTTATTAGTTGATAGCGCTATTAGGTTTGGCACCCTCACGACGTTCAAGGGGAACGGGCGTGAACTAATTACCTTAAAACATGACCAATGCTTTGATAGAGGCATTGGGGTTGGCAATCACATATCATCTGGCCATTCGGTACTCGAGTAATAACAACATCAAAACATCAACACGGCAAACATCATAACAACAAACAACACATCATTTTGCAAACTGTTTTACTCACTTGATCGGTAACACAACTTGGTAAACAAACACAAACCTTGAACTCACCAGCGTAGTCTGACACACTTGTTTACATGCTTGTAGGTAATTATTGAAGGAACTTGGGAGCTTGCTGTCTGATGCTGCTGGAGGGGTTATGGTCATGATAAACAATTACATTGATTTGGTTTAGATACATTTATACTTTTATGCTTCCGCTCAATACTTTGGTTTTGGCTAAACTTTTCAAACGTTATATTTATTTCAATTGGGTATTTCAATACATTATGATTGGTGTTTGATATGATTGGTGGCTCTTTGTTGAATCGTTACACCTCCACTAGGGACACGCCCTAGGTGGTAATTTGGGGGTGTGACAACTACCGTTCAGCAGAAGTCCCGGAATAATACCCCAGACATCATAGAGTATTAACACCTAGTATATCAGAATACGAGACCTTTCAAACGAGATTTCAGGGGTTACCTATATATCCAAGTAGTGTTCCCCACGAATTTCACAAGTTTGAAATTTTAGGTTTATATCCCGAATAAATCTACTAAATGTATAAAAACCTATCGTCACATCATCAGTGAGACCGTTTATCACATTTTGCATTACATTTCTTTAGCGTGCTGTGATAGTCCAACTGATTTACTATCATCTCCTCTTGTTTCGCAACAAAACTCATTTTTACAATTTTTCAATGTTTTTGACATTTTCAAATTTTCTAATTTTTTTAAAATTTTTACTCCCCCTAAAATCAAAATATGTTTCAATTTTGATTTTCTGGGAAAATTTGAAACAAACTATACAAACATGACAACATGATGAGAATCACATCAACTCTCTATCCACTTGGCATAAACAATCAGAACTCCCCCTCACAACAAACTATTTTCCCATTGTGATTTCAAAACACTTAAGTTTGTTTCAATCAAAATGGTTTTTCCGGAAAAATTAGTTTGTGTTCCAACCATTTGTAGATTTGGGGTTATCTCATCATCTTGTTTTCTTCAAACATTTTAAAGATTTATCATTTCCAGTTTTATCATAAACCATCAGTAGAAAATCAAGTACAAATTAATGTCCCTGATTTACCACATGTAAATCGAAAAATCACCAAAGTGAAATTTCTCAAGAAATATGCCGATTCATGATCCACGATACCATCTTGGGATCTCCGGCAAGTCAGGTTTTTCATTTAAACAAATTCACCCAAGCCTGACGATCCTTGGGTGATTTCGAATTCTTGTTCAACAATGGTGGAAAATTTGCATCATCCATTGCTAAACCTGAATTCTCATTTTTTACCTCAACCAAAGGCTCCTCTGGCTTTGACGAACCAGAATCATTGCCTGCAGGTGGCTTGTCTGACTTTGACCTGTCAGATTCATCGCCGACTATTTTCTTCTTTTTCTCTCTTTTTTCTGTCCTCAGATTTGTATCTGATGAATCTGTCTTGCTTGACTTTGCAATCGAGGAAGTTGATTCATCAGAGCTCTTATTCTTTCCAACAACTGAACCCGAGGACAATATCTTCTCAAGATATTCTCTCGCCTTCTTTCTCTTTTTCCTCAGTCTGTCTTTCTGCCCCTGTGAAAGCTTTACTTTCTTTTCTTGAGTTGACCGTTCTTGAACTTTGGGTTTCAGAACCTTCTGTTCCTGGGGCTTGACTTTGACTGGAATCTTTGCCGATTTCTGAGAATTAGCCTTCAATCTTTCATTCAATCTCCTTGGGCATTCTCTGGCAATGTGACCTTTGATATTGCAATTAAAGCACCTCCTGGTCTCAAAACTCCAATACTGGCAGTTAACAACAATATGCCCCTGATAGCCGCAGCTGTAGCACACCCTGTTATCGTACCAATCACCATTTTTAGTCCAAACGCTCAAGTCAAAGCATTGTTTGGCTTGGTGATATTCCTTTCTCAACTTTGCTGGATTTGGCTTTGAAGCACTGTGGTCCAACCTGCACCACTTATTACCAACAATTTTTGAGTTTTCGTTTTTTACTTTTTGTGGTTTTTTCTTTTGATTGGATGATCGATCTGATGAACTTTTATTATCTTTTTGTTTCTGTTCCACTTTCTTCTTCAAAGGTTTCTGTTTAGAACATTCACCTTTTTCAGTTGATTGTAGAACAGTTTTCTGAAATTTTTCTTTCAAATTTAAAAACAATTTTTGTTTTTCTTTTTTATTATTTTCATCATCAGGTGTCTCATCACAATCTTCAACTTTGACAGAGTCAAAGTTTGTGACATCGTCACTTATTGGAACTGAATTGATCGGTTTTGGACAAGGAATATTCAACTTGTCAGATTTAGTCGCAAAACTGATCAATTTCTTTTCAAGTTCATCAATCTTGATCCTTGAACTCTTAGCTTCGTCTTCAAGCTTAGATATTCTTTCAAGATGAGACTTGATTGACTTTTCATTTTCATTTTTCAAATTTTCAAGAACAGTCTTTTCATTTTCCAAATTTTTTATCTGTTCTTGAAATTTTGATTCACTGGCTTTCAGGTTTTTGTTTTCAAGCTTGATCCAGAAATCCTCATCTTCTGACGATTTCTGTTTGTTTTCAAAAACCTTTAAATTTTCTTTCAACTTCCTGTTTTCAAATGTCAAACTGTTCAAACCACCTAACAGTTTGTCATTTTCAACTTTCAACTTTTCACAATTTTCCTGAATCATAAGAATCTGTTTATCATCAGCTTGTTTCACATCTTCTAACTTCTTAACTTCCGATGTCAAACTTTCCGCATCCTTCAAGAGTTTGTCATTTTCAGTCTTGAAGCTGTCACATTTTAAGCATACTGATGCAGAACATGAAGTTTCATTCTTCACAGATTCTTCAACTTTTGGAGCATCCTTCGTTTCCATCTTGTCGATTCCTGCACGAAAGAGTTTAACAAAATCAAAAGGATTCATATTATCATCAATATAACATTTCCTTTTGATATCATATTTCAGAGTACTCTTTGTTGCAAGAAAACCACAAACTCTTTTATCAACTTCAATGAGTACATCCAGCTCCAATTTATTTAAATTCTTTTCCATCTCAGACAAAAATTCCCTCCGTTTCTTTTCTTCCTTATACCACTCTGCTCTAACTTCATTAAAGAACTGATGTGGAAAAAGTTCTGGAAAGAAATCTCTCTGTTTTAGTTCAACCATAAACTTATCCCATTTAGCAGGTAAAGCAGTTGTCAATTTTGATAGATATTCATCATTTGACATCCTAATACCCCTATAACACATATTGTCCGTTAAGATTTTAAACCTATTTTCTATCTCCTTCAACGTTTCCTCCTTTTGGCATATGAATAGTTCAAAACTTTTCGTCCAAATATCCAAGCTCACATTTTTATAATCGGTATCCATATTTCTCATATACCAATTATTAAAATCCTCTAGCCTAATGTTTTCTTGTTCATCAAATACCATCGTCATTTTTTCAAATACTCCTGACAAGTCTCTGTCGTTCACAATCACGAAACAACTAATGATCACAAAAGCGAATCAAACGAGATGTCAAAATAAGCAATCCAAGATTGTTTTATCGAGCGGCCCAAAGCAGTTAGAATAAGCGGTCCAGACAAGTCGTTCGAGCGGACCAAGAGTTATCAGTTCGAGCGAACCAAATACTCGAGCGGGCCAAAACAGTTCATTCGAGCGGACCAGACTGTTCGGACGAGCGGACCAGACTGTTCGGACGAGCGGACCAGACTGTTCGGACGAGCGGACTAGACTGTTCGGACGAGCGGACCAGACTGTTTGGACGAGCGGATCAGACTGTTAGGACGAGCGATCCAGCCAATTTTTCGAGCGATCCAGTCAATTTTTCGAGCGATCCAGCTTATGAGCGATCCAAGATGGTCCAATAAGCGGTCCAGGGATAATTTGGAGCGATCCAGACCTAATAACTTCTCGATTTCGGACCGAAAAACCTCTATATCTCCCAAACGGCTTGGAATTTCGAACTGAAACTTGGTAGGGTTTTTAATCAACACATTTCGCACAACATACTCAAAAATCAGCCAAAACGGACCGTGAAATCTTGTCGAACCAGAAAAAGAAGGTGTAGAAGTGAGAATTTCGAGTGAAAATCGAGCTAAACTGCAAGAACTCTTCCTCCTAAGCTCTGATACCACATGTAGGATCGTTTGCTGACCCGATGAGTCGTTAAGAAGAGAACTTAGACTAGTTCAGAGGCGGAATTCATTGAATTAGTCTTTGTAAAGCTTGATTTCACACTTTAACGTCTCCTTTATTGATTTACTGACTGATTACAAGCTCGTGGAGACAAATGGACAGGGCTTCGCCTTTATACACACTAACTTCTCTATGTGGATCGCTCATATGGACCCCCTATATATAGACATTGTGGATCGCTTATAAGACCTGGTCCAATAAGCGACCCATACACTTGCCACATAAGCGGTCTAGCCCAATGACATATTAGCGGTCCAGATCTAATGCCATATGAGCGATCCTGCTATCTAATTGGGCCACAAAAGCTATCTAAAGCCCAATAAGCAACATGATTTCTCGTTTACTGTTCACTATACAATTTGCCCTATCCTAAGACTCGAACTAAGATGTAGTCGACAGACAACTGCACCAACAATCAGGCTACCTTTACGCGGGTCGCCTGAATCCTAATGTCAGAAACCGTATCTATACATGGCTCGCGGCCCGCGTAAAGTTCCTTGATTCTTTAACGCGGCTCGCCTGAAGCCTTATTTCCAAGATTTTCAAATCTTTTGTAATCATTGCCCTGGCCTTTCGGTTTCGAAGGGGTAACTTTGCGTTTTGGGGCCTCGTTTATTTACGAATAAGGGCCTCGGAACTTTTACCCAACTTATTAACCCTTGGTTAATTTATTATTACCCGAAAAGTCTTACATTTCAAAGTTTGACGCTACTAACCCTTCTCATACGAATTCGATCATAACTTTCTCGTTTTAAAACGTAAGTTCGCGAAATTTAAATCACGCATTCTAGTGAGTATAATTTACCATTACAAAGCCTCGGGTATGCCCAAAGGTCACTCAGAGGTATAACTTAAACATGTTGACACATATGGCCCCTGTAGTTTGTAATTCCTCACTTTCTTCCACATTTCGCTCCGTACGATCCATGATTCATCCGTTTGAAGGTACGAACATCGTTTTAGGGTTACTGTATAGTATAATTATCCCTTGTTGACATTTTTAACCCTCGAATTTACATATTTTCAAGGTTTGTCAACTTTAGTCCTTTATTTAGTATTTAATACCACGTGTAAACCTAAGACACGTGTCGATACATTATTGGACGCAAAATTTCGAGGTGTTACATCCTCACCCCCTTAAAAGAAATCTCGACCTCGAGATTTATTGAAACAAATGAGGGTATTTTTCTTTCATCGTGGACTCTACTTCCCACGCGTACTCGGGACCTTTACGAGCATCCCATTTTACCTTTACAATAGGTATATACTTCCTGCGAAGTTTCTTAACCTGTCGATCCTTGATCGACACCGGTTTCTCAACGAATTTTAAGCTCTCGTTGATGTGTACATCTGTATGCGGTATAACCAGTGATTCGTCAGCGAAACACTTCTTTAAGTTACAGATGTGGAACACATTGTGGATACCACTGAGCTCTTCCGGTAAGTTTAATTTGTAGGCAACCGATCCGACACGTTCGATTACTTCGAAAGGTCCAATATATCTCGGGCTTAGCTTGCCTTTCTTACCGAATCGCATCACCCCCTTCCAGGGTGATACCTTAAGCAAAACCTTGTCGCCTACTTCGAAATTGAAAGGCTTACGCTTCAAATCTGCGTAGCTTTTCTGCCTATCTCGGGCAGCTTTCAATCGATCGCGAATTTGGACAATCTTATCCGTTGTTTCAAATATTATATCAGGTCCTGTCATTTGGACATCTCCAACCTCTGCCCAACAAACGGGCGTTCTACATTTTCTACCATATAGAGCTTCAAAAGGTGCAGCCTTAATGCTGGTATGGTAGCTGTTGTTATAGGAGAATTCGACTAAGGGTAGGTGGTTATCCCAGCTACCACCTAAGTCGATCGCACATGCACGAAGCATGTCTTCTAACGTTTGGATTGTACGCTCACTCTGTCCATCTGTCTGGGGGTGGTAAGCCGTACTGAAATTCAAACGTGTACCCAAAGATTGCTGGAAGCTTTTCCAAAAGTGTGACATGTATCTGGTATCTCTATCAGAGATGATAGACACAGGCACGCCATGAAGGGCTACAATCTTGTCTACAAACAACTGGGCTAATAAATCGGAGCTATGAGTCTCCTTTATGGGTAGGAAATGTGCTGACTTAGTCAGTCTATCAACTATTACCCATATTGTATCATTTCCCTTCTTTGTCTTTGGTAACTTGGTGATGAAATCCATCGTCACCATTTCCCATTTCCACTCGGGAAGTTCAGGCTGTTGTAGCAAGCCTGACGGTTTTTGATGCTCGGCTTTTACTTGCGCACAAGTCAAGCACTTTGCTACATAGGTGGCTATAGACTTCTTCAAGCCTATCCACCAAAAGTTTGCCTTCAAATCCTGGTACATCTTATCAGCAAGCACCAGGATGAACGGAATATCGGGAACTGTGGGCTTCCTGGAGGATAACGTCACGAAGACCTCCATAAACAGGAACCCATATCCTTCCATTCAATCTCAGAATTCCGTCTTTGCCATAGGATAACTGCTCCTCAGTTACCCCTAGCTTTTCGTTGGGATAGTTAGCTTCTGACACAGCTTCTTTCTGTGTAGCCAACAATCGTTCATTCAGACTGTTCTTAATTTCAATGCTCTTGGCATTGATTCTTATTGGTTTCACTCTCTCTTTTCTGCTTAAGGCATCTGCGACTACGTTGGCCTTGCCTGGATGGTATCTTATTTCACAGTTATAATCGTTCAGAGTTTCCATCCAACGTCGCTGCCTCATATTCAGATCTTTCTGATTGAACAGATGCTGAAGGCTTTTGTGATCGGAATAGATCACAAATTTAATGCCATAAAGGTAATGCCTCCAAAGCTTTAGTGCAAATACAACGGCACCCAACTCCAAGTCATGGGTGGTGTAGTTCTTTTCATGTACTTTCAATTGTCGCGAAGCATAGGCAATCACCTTGCCCCTCTGCATAAGCACACAACCCATGCCGGTGTGCGATGCATCACAATATACGACAAATTCTTCCATTCCGTCTGGCAATGTCAACACTGGAGCATTGCTCAGCTTCTGTTTGAGGATATCAAAAGCTTCTTGCTGCTTAGGGCCCCAATTAAACTTTATCTTCTTTCTAGTTAAGGAAGTTAGGGGTGCAGCAATCCTCGGGAAGTTTTTGATGAAGCGCCTGTAGTATCCTGCTAGACCTAGGAAACTGCGAATCTCCGTAGGCGTCTTTGGCTCCTGCCAATTCATAACGGCTTCAACCTTGGCGGGATCCACTTGGATACCACGCTCACTGACTACGTGTCCAAGGAATTGGACTTCTCGTAGCCAAAATTCACATTTAGAAAATTTTGCATAAAGCTTTTCTTGGTGAAGCAGTTTGAGAATACTTCGCAGATGCTTCTCATGGTCATCTTGACTTTTAGAGTATATGAGGATGTCATCGATGAAGACAATGACAAATTTATCCAAATAAGGCTTGCAAACGCGATTCATGAGATCCATGAATGCGGCAGGCACATTAGTGAGCCCGAAAGGTATCACTAGGAACTCGAAATGACCATAACGAGTCCTAAACGCAGTTTTATGCACATCTTCATCCTTGACCTTCAATTGATGGTACCCTGACCTTAGGTCGATCTTAGAGAAATAGCTGGCTCCTTGCAACTGATCGAACAAATCGTCGATTCTGGGCAAAGGATATCTATTCTTGATTGTAACTTTATTCAGTTCACGGTAATCGATGCATAGACGCATCGAACCATCTTTCTTCTTGACGAACAGAATTGGCGCTCCCCAAAGAGATGAACTTGGCCTAACAAAACCCTTGGCTAGCAGATCATCTAGCTGCGTCCTCAATTCTTTCATTTCCATGGGTGCCAATCTATAAGGTGCTCTCGCAATAGGTGCGGCTCCTGGAATGATGTCGATACTGAATTCCACTTGCCTATCTGGTGGCAAACCAGGCAGTTCTTCCGGTAAAATTTCAGGATAGTCAGAGATGACTGGAATGTCTTCAATCTTGGGTCTCTCTTCACCAATAGTCACCTGGGCCATATAAATGACATATCCTTTCTTTAAACATCTGGATGCCTTCAGCATAGATACATGTGCAGGCAATCCATGACGAGTATCTCCCTAGATGATAAGTGGTTCTCCAGACGGAGTCTTGATTACCACTTGTTTCTGGTTGCACACGATTTGGGCTTGGTTATGCGATAACCAATCCATACCCAATACTACGTCGAAACCAGCTAGTTTAAAGGGTAATAGGGATAAAGGAAATGAGTGATTCCTAATGGATATAACACATCCATCTAAAACAGTTGAGACTGTCCCCATAGTCCCATCAGCTAGTTCTACTTCATATTTCACATTCAAGGTTTTAACAGGCAATTTTAACAATTCACAGAACTTATCATCCACAAAGGATTTATCCGCTCCGGAATCAAATAACACTCTTGCGAATACATCGTTGATAAGGAACGTACCGGTTATGACGTTGTCGTTCTGGATAGCCTCTTGAACATTCATCTGAAAGACCCTCGCATTGGTCTTTTTCCCATCTTCAGCCTTCTTCGCTATCTTCGGGCAGTTAGTCTTGATGTGCCCTTTCTCGTTGCAACTATAGCAAGTTGCATCCTTGAGTTTCTTGCACTCAAGAGTCCTATGCTCGGAGGACTTGCATATCCCACAGGCCTTAGGCTGGGATTTCTTTTCAAATCTGCACCTTCCGAAGTGGTGCTTCTGACAAACCTTGCACAAGGGCTTATCGCCCGATTGTCGGTCGTTCTTCTTGTTCTCTGACCCCTTCTTGTGGTCACGATTGCCCCGATGCTTCTTGTTAGACCTACGTGAATCATCATCTTCATGTTTCCTCTTTTCGCTATCAGCATTTCTCAACGACCTCTGCCTCACTGCATCCAGGGTGAGAGACAGAGATATATCTGCCACGGATCTGAAGGTAGCAGGCCTAGAAGCCTTCACGCTAGCTTTTATTTCTGGGGCCAAACCCCCAATGAAGCGCGCGATCCTATTGGGTTCTGGTGTAACAAGGTACGGAACTAATCTCGACAGAGTGTTGAAAGTCGTGAGATAAGCCTGGCAGTCCAGGTTCCTTCATGACCAACGATAGGAAATCAGACTCGATCTTTTCAACTTCGTGTTGAGGGCAGTAGTTTTCTTTAATGAGAGCCATAAATTCCTCCCATGTCATGCTATACAAAACAGCCTTCCTAGAGGCTTGAACCAGTGATCTCCACCACGCTAGGGCTTCACCCTTGAACGACTGTGAAACAAACTTCACCACGTCTCTCTCAGCACAACCACTGATGTCCACCACAGTGTCCATCTCATCTAGCCAGGTCATGCAATCCACCGCGCCCTTTTCCCCAGTAAAATCTCTGGGCTTGCAGGAGACAAAGTACTTATACGTGCAACCCTTGGCGCGGGGTGCATCAGTGAACACTTTCCTCTTAGGACGGACACTATTCTCATTCGATGAGTGCCGATCGTCGTCCTTCTTAGGCTTAGACGGAGTCGAGGGTGGTTTGTTGTGAGATTTAGAGTGGGTTCTTGGCTTTGAGTGTGGTGTAGATAAGGTCCTGCTTCGAGACTCGTTGTACTCTTCATATTGACGATCTAAGGCCGTCTTCACAGCGTTGTCTACCAAAGCTTTCAATTCAGCGCCGTTATATGAATTTGGGCGTTATCATTGTCATCCTCCTTCGAATGACTATTAACCTCATTTGGATCAGCCATTACAACTTGAATCTGCTACAGAAGATAATGACAAAGTTTTATTTAGGAGTTTATTATGGAATTGTCTTTTATGGCAATTCATTAACGATGGTAACCATAGACCATATCCGGTTAATTTGTTACTCACTTTCTTTTAGGATTTGAATATAACTTATCCTATTTACAAACAATATTGTTAGTGGCACAAAAGCCTAGTCACATGGACGTTTTATATATTTTTAGCCAGGATTACAGAAAATCAAGGCATGAAGGTTTGAACTGTAGTCCTTTTACCTTTTCTGACAGGGAGTCATAGATTACAACTGCCTTTTGTCTTATATGACAATAAGTATGGCCCGTAGGCACTACATCACTAATGGATGTTTAATAATGATCATCTTTATTGACGATTTAACCCAAGATTTACCAACCATTTATTTGGGTTTTGGAATCCCTTGATGGATTCGTATATAAGAATGACGCGTGTGATTTTAACGAATCACATCTGCCAAGGATGTTAACATGTTTACAGAGGTTAACAGGAAACTGAATCTTTTAATCAGGTCTTACCATCTTGGCCAGGCTTACTAATGGCATAGGGCTAGGTTTCACCATTAAGATTCTTTATTTAGGCAGATTAATTTAAAAGGAATGATTTTTGATTTATTTCATATAATAATATATCAAAATGACAAAAATGAAATTTATAAACTTAATATTCCATTAATCATAATAGTAATTACACACTGCCCTAAACGGGACTTTTAATAGACAATTATCTACGCAGAGGTTTACAGAAAACAAGTCCACGCAGGGACCAAATACAAGGATAGATGTCCACGCAGGGACTAAAAGCAGTTGTCCACGCAGGGACTAAGCATAATAAATGTCCACACAGGGACTACAACAAACAGATGTCCACACAGGGACTTGATTTAATATAGAAATTACATTAGAATATATAAAGACTAATGGTCTCGCTTCTTCTTCTTCCCCTTTAGCAGGTTTGCAAGGCCTTTAAGGAATCCACGATTGTTTTTCCGTTCTTCTTCAAAATCCCTTTCCACCCTGTTCAAACGGTGGATGATTTCTTCCTACTCTGGTGGGGAAAAACGTGGCTGCTGCGTTACTTGCTGAGCCGGAGGTCTAGGAGGTGCTGGATACCCATGAGCTGAGTAATCTAGCCCCCAAAGATTTCCATAAGGTCTGTCGGGATGAAGGGCATTGTAATTAGCCGCTACCACGTATGGGTCGGCATCGTAATTATAGTTGTAGTGCGTGTGAGTCGGCTGCTCAAACGGGGTGTACGCAGTAGAACCGGCGTATGCTGGTATAGCGTTATCATACCCAAATGGTGGTGGAGGTGGTGCAACTGGTGCAACTGGTGCAGTATTCACCTCTGCAGGGTGGCTCGAAGATTCACCCATTTGTGGCTCTTCAGGCACTGGCGGAAAGTGACTTGCACTCGAGTGGCGAGGGGTGCTAAAGTGGAATTCCCCTCCTCGGGTAGACATCCGCGCGCCTGATCTCCTACGCCTTGGCGGATCAGGAGGTGCTTGATGAACTGGTGGCGGTAGAGGCGGTGGCGTAACTGCCACGAAACGCGAATCCTTAGAATGATCCTGTTGCTGTTGCTGCAGACGAGGCGATGCTTGATGAGAGGGCGTAAAATACCACTCATGCTGGTTGAATAGCGCTTGGAAACTGTCTAGACCTTCATAGGGTGTTCCGTGAAAAGAAGATCCGTCAGAGATTTCAATAGGGTGTGTGGGAGTACCGTGTGCAGGTTCTATGGGATCCGTGTCCTCATCCATATCTACCGCATTATCTTCGGAGAAGTGGTCCTCTGGTCCAAGAGGGTTAAAACTTATTGGTTCTTGGATATAGTCTGTCGGGTTGAACCGACCTTGAAAGAAAGGAGAGTGGGATCGCCATAGGAACGGTGCGAAGCAGATCGCTGGAGAGGTATGAAAGAAGGTTGAGGGTTACTGTGGTCGTTCTCCGAATCTGGTCCAAAAGAGTGACGGTACGAAGGTGTTGAACTGTGTGAGGTGGACCGTCTTGCTGGCTCAAACAGGTTTCTTCTACGTCTCTGAGGTTCTTCGCTCCTCGTGCTGGAAGGAGCTCGCATGTTCGAAGGTCCGGCCTCGTGATCATTATGAGTAGTGATCGGCCCTTTGCCTCTTCCTCCTCTTTTAATTGCTGGTGGCATATTTCCTGCTTAACAAACTTTTAAATCACAATAAACAATAAAAGACAAACTGGAATAACAAATTCGAATTTGTCCTATGTTCTTGTCTAGACTCAAGTATGTGCAATTGTGTCATTGAGATTAAACACATAAGGATAGTGTTTAATTCACTCAACGTTGGCTCTGATACCAACCTGTCACACCCCGATTTCCACGTGTATCACCGGTGGGCCCGATGGGGGATTACCGTGACGTAGTTGGCAACAATATAGTCAAACCACAATATTTAAATGCACAGCGGAAGCATAAAGATAGATTATATTTCAACCATTGATTGTAATATCCAAGTATCACGAATAGTCGAAAATAAATCCACAGGGAATCAAAATAGAAATATAAATATTGTTCAACAGATATGGCATCCCAAGCTTGCGAGACTCTAACGATGCTTAAGGAGTGGCCAGCCTATTCCGTACAGAATCCTGCATTTAATCTTTTTGGGGAAAATACGTCAGTTTACACTGGTAAATACATTCAACCGACACTTTTGAAAAATGTTTATTAAAATTGATTTGAATGCACATGGCACAAACTCTTTATAACTTGGGATAATTTATAATTAAATCTTGTAAAAGAATTACATGTTCACTATGCGTTCGGTCGCCCGGGTCGTGCCGGGTTTAAGGTTAATAGACACGCCACAAAGCATAAAGCCGTGGCGGGAAAACCAACGGTTATACCTTTAATAATATAGACACATTACGGGTGTACGCCTACACCCGTGTGTCGGGGTCGTGGCCATTTCGTAAAATGATGCCAAGGATATCAGGGACATGGTCATTAAGCTCCCAAAGGCGTAAAGCCAACAAAACGTATTTAAACGGGCCGATTAAATTATTCAATTAACCACCATATGATGGAAGATTTAATGCCCGACCAAGCGGTACTTTATATACCGTAACCCAAGCCCGTATAGGGAAAATAAGTTAAAAGTATTTACCTGAGCAAGTAATAATCCTTAATAAACAAATGCAAGTCTCTTTTACTGGTCTCCTATTCTGGAACGAAGGTTTATAACAACCTATTAGAATCCTAACGGGTCTTTAATTTAGCCTTAGCTTAGACCGGTCAGTTTCAAAGGATATATATGGTTTAATCGCGTGAAAGGCGAAAACCGGGAATGGAATGTGGTTTGGACCCAACAAGTTTGAAGACCTGTTTTATATGGGTATAATAACCACACTCTAGATTTTGAAGTATAAACGATAAGGTTTGACCCGTTTCAGCTAGTTTATGTAAACTAGTTACATAAACCGAACCGTGCGCGCAAAGGCGTAACGGGTAACCGTAGGAGTCCTACATAGGTTTCCTAAGTTAATATGCTCTAAAGAGGTTGTGGTATCAGTAGGATACCTTCCATAATGCCTGTAACGAGTTTATGTCCAACATACGCCCCGTAGGGGTATTTTGGCCATTTTAAAGATTATAAAAGGGGTTTCTGAGTTCTACAGGAAATCTGAGTTTTCCAAACAGTTTATAAAGTCCCAAATACTTTATTTATCATTTAAAATCAGTAGCAACTGGAATCGGGTCAAAAGACCATGTAGAACTCAAGTTATGTTCGAAAAGGGTATATTCGGTATTTACCGAACTGATGCCATAACCGCAGGTTATGGGCAGGTTAAAATTTATTAAAAATCTTTAAAAATCCCAAAATGTTAATTTACATCAGTGTGTAAAAGGTTTGGTGTCGAAATCTGGATTTAGATAGGCTTTATGCTAAATGCGCCGTTTAATTACTAAAGTTTCCGTACTTGCGCCATTTAGCGTAACTCCTATTCTAGACCTCGGATTGACATGAAATTTTAGGGACATGCTTATAAATTAGTAAGAAAGATTTTTGCTCTCTCACATTTCCAAAATTCTCGTTTTAAAATCATAAGGGCGTTATGGTCAACATTTATGCATATAACGGAAATGTGTAAAAGACTCGGACAAACAACGAACCGGTCACAGAGGGTTATACCATCATGTAACCGGTCCTAAGAGAGTCCTAAGGCATATCTAAATCATACCATAACGGGTCAGAACTGAAGTCCAAGCAAAAGTCAAAGTTTTGCGACTTTCGGTTCGGAACCGGGTCGAAACAGTAAATGGTCGGATCAAACAATCTTAGACTAGTTAATATACTTATTATCATGTTATATGAGTGTTAAAATAGGTTACATGCTATCTACATTACTGATTATACATAAAATCGCAAAATAGCATTCTGTTGACTTTTTCTAAGCAAGTTTGACTCGACGTTTGAACTAGTTAGAGTGGGAATCAGAGGGTGCCCTTTTAGAGGTTTAAGGCCCACATGATTACCAACATATAACTATCTTTGATTCGGCAAATCACTGGACCATTTGTGATTTACTGTTAAGTCAATCGTTAATTAAGACGGATTGACTTTTAAGCTATAGCTAAGCAAAAACTAAACCACAAAGGATTTGGCATACTTACAGAAGTCTAGTGAATGACCAGAGATGCTTAGAGAGGATTGTTGTGCTCCAGAAAGCTCCAGGAGTGAAGAATGAAGGTGTGGTTACAATGTGCACAACTTATGGCCTTTTATAGTAAAAATGGGAGCACAAGATCATCACAACTAAGGCTACAAGGGTTCCTTGATCATCAACATGTGTCCCTGGGTGCTAGGGGTCGTTTAGGGGGCGCCCATGCTGCCATAATTGCCATCTAAGTCGGTTAAAATAGCAAACAATGAACCTGTCCCCGTATTCTGCATCTGGCGGTCTGACGCGGCCCGCGTAAAGGATCAGGCTACCTTTACGCGGGTCGCCTGAATCCTAATGTCAGGAACCGTATCTATACATGGCTCGCGGCCCGCGTAAGGTTCCTTAATTCTTTAACGCGGCCCGCCTGAAGACTTATTTCCAAGATTTTCAAATCTTTTGTATTCATTGCCCTGGCCTTTCGGTTTCGAAGGGGTAACTTTGCGTTTTGGGGCCTCGTTTATTTACGAATAAGGGCCTCAGAACTTTTACCCAACTTATTAACCCTTGGTTAATTTATTATTACCCGAAAAGTCTTATCTTTCAAAGTTTGACGCTACTAACCCTTCTCATACGAATTCGATCATAACTTTCTCGTTTTAAAACGGAACTTCACGAAATTTAAATCTCGCATTCTAGTGAGTATAATTTACCATTACAAAGCCTCGGGTATGCCCAAAGGTCACTCAGAGGTATAACTTAAACATGTTGACACATATGGCCCCTGTAGTTTGTAATTCCTCACTTTCTTCCACATTTCGCTCCGTACGATCCATGATTCATCCGTTTGAAGGTACGAACATCGTTTTAGGGTTACTGTACAGTATAATTATCCCTTGTTGACATTTTTAACCCTCGAATTTACATACTTTCAAGGTTTGTCAACTTTAGTCCTTTATTTAGTATTTAATACCACGTGTAAACCTAAGACACGTGTCGATACATTATTGGACGCAAAATTTCGAGGTGTTACACACATAGAATGATTTGGGATAGTTTAGAGAGTAGAGGGGTTCCTGGGAAGTATATAGACTTAATTAGGGATATGTATGATAGGACTGAAACTAGTGTCTGAGCGCCTGTAGGGGATACTGATTCTTTCCCGGTGGAGGTAAGACTCCACCAAGGGTCTGCTTTGAGCCCTTTTCTATTTGCAGTTATCCTAGATGAGTTGACAAAGTTAATTTAGGGGGCTCTCCCGTGGTGCCTGCTTTTTGCAGATGATATTGTGTTACTTGATGATAGTAAACAAAGCCTGAATGCAAGGCTAGAAGAGTGGTGAGCAACTTTAGAGGGCAGGGGTTTAAGGATTAGTCGATCTAAGACTGAGTACTTATATTGCGACTTTAGTGGAGTGGACAACGATGAGGACATTCAGATCACCATTGACAGCCAAGCGGTTCCGCAGGTGACTAAGTTCAAGTATCTAGGATCGTTTGTCAGAGGGATGGGAGATAGATAGTGACGTTGCCCACCACATCCAGGTTGGATGGTGTAGGTGGAGAGCTGCCACTGGGGTATTGTGCGATAAGAGGTTCCCAACAAAATTGAAAGGGAAATTTTATAGGGTTAAAATTAGACCTGCTATGTTATATGGAACCGAATGTTGGGCCATTAAGAAAGTACAAGCACGTAAGATGGAGGTAGCAGAGATGTGAATGCTAAGATGGATGTGTGGGCACACAAGGTTAGACCGGATAAGAATTAATGTTTTTAGGGAGCGATTAGAAGTAGCTAGTATATCAGATAAGATAAAGGAAGGGAGACTGAGATGGTTTGGGCATGTGAAGAGGAGGCAGACGATAGAACCAGTTAGAGTGATTGAAACCCTCGAGGTGGAGGGGAGGAGGAGTAGAGGTAGGCCCAAAATTACTTGGGATGAGCGGATTAAGCAGGATTTGCAAAGATTGCACCTCTCTGAGAACATGGTTCATGATAGGAACTCGTGGAGACGTAGGTTAAGGTTAAGGATTACTAGGAGAGGTACAATTGTGTTTCTAGGTGTAGTGTATGGTCGTACATAGGGCTGTAAACGAACCGAACGTTCAGCGAACAGTTCGTGAACCGTTCGGCGGGAAGCTCGTTTATGTTCGTTCGTTTAATAAACGAACGAACATGAACAAGAAATTTCGTTCGATTAGTTAAATGAACGAACATGAACAGAGGCCTCGTTCGTTCGATTGTGTTCGTGAACGTTCGGTAAGGTGTTCGTGAACGTGTTCGTGAACATTCGTTGATTTGCGTTCGTTTATGTTTGTATGTTTGTGTTTTAATTGAAGATCTTTGTACTTTCTTATATTTTATTTGTACTTTTTATATTATTAAACTTTTATTTATTTTATTTCCCTAACAATTAAACTAGGAAACCCACTTTCACTTTGTTTATGCATCATTTCCCTTTCATTTCTCATTATTTACATCCACGAATACAATCGGCCTCCGTTCCACAATAAGGGATTCAAGTTCGAGTGCTACTCTCTGGGCCATCTATCTTTATCCTTCGTCGCATTCGCCAAATTTATTTGTGTTCGTTCGTGTTCGTGAACCGTTCACGAACACGCTCATTTCCTTAATGAATGAACACGAACATAAAATCTCGTTCGGTAAGTGTTCATGAACCGTTCGTGAACACCTTTATTCCTTAACAAACGAACACGAACAATGCCTTGTTCGTGTTCGTTCGGTTCGTTTACAGCCCTAGTCGTACATATGTAACTATGTGTATAGGATGTTTTGTACAATTGTGTTTTTAGGTGTAGTGTATGGTCGTAGATATGTAACTATGTGTATAGGCTGTTTTGTGTTGTCACATTTGTTCTGTTTTACCATGCACTCTTTTACAACTCATGCTACATTGGCAACTTCATACACACACACACACACACCTCATGTGCTATTTATTTCTTTCTTGGGTGTTTTGGAGCCGAGGGTCTCTCTGGAAGTAGCCTCTCTATCCCTAGGGGTAGAGGTAAGGTGTGCCTACATCCCACCCTCCCCAGACCCTACAAATAGCTTTGCTATTTGTGAGATTTTACTGGGTATGATTGATTGATTGATTGATATTTAGTTTAAATTTCTTTGGATTGGGATTGAGCTTGGGTTAATAAAAATAGACTGTAGAATATTGGACTTTGATTAGGTTAAGTAATTAAGTTAATAAGTGGTTAAAGAATAATTATATAAATTGTGTTATATATTTATATATAAAATAATAATCAGTGTTTGATTTTTTTTATAATTTTATAATATTTTAATCTAAGTGAGGCGGTTGAAAATTTTCAAGGGGTGCGGGTGAAAATTTTCAAGGGGTGCGCTCGAAATTTCCGGCGAAAAATAACACTAAATTTTATTTTTTCAAGGGGTGGGTACACCCTTATTATCTGTAACATGCTTTGTATCTATGTTTTTCTATGGCTAGTTGTGGGCTAGCATCTTTTTTAAAATAGTCGTAATATATATATATTGTTGAAACTGTCCTGATTGAATCAGCTGACTTTCAAACCTGCAAGTTATCTGCATACATTCTGATTGTCCTTGAAAAGTCAGCTGTTTGAATGATCATTGTCCAGAAAGTCACCTGTTTGATTATAACACTTACAGAACATCGTAGTTTGAATTAGTAATGTTCCAAAAAGTCGCTGTTATGATACAATACTTTATTAAAAGTCGTTGTTTGAATTAAACATCTTTGGAAAGTCGCTGATTGAATTATATATGTTTATATAGGAAACTTAACATTATAATAAAGTCCCTATATATATTGTTCCACTTCTTTCTTTAAAAATCATTGAATTGAATGGTGGTGATATTGTAAACTTACTGATTGTTTTGTTTTTTAGTCAATGACTCATCATTCATTCAGCTTTTGTTTTATTATTCGAACAGTGTGTAGCAGTGGCGTCTCTGAGAATTCATGTACCCTATTCGAGCTCAAAGAATTGTGCCCTTATGCCTTCGGTCTCTAAGAATTCATGTACCCAGTTCGAGATAAAAAAAATGTGCCCTTATGTCATCCGGATGCTTGTTTGCCGGCGTCGTTTCAGTATCCATGATGAACAGTTGACGCCCAAGAATTTACACTTATGTTTTATTATTTTTATTTTTTAAAATCAAATTAGTATTGGGCCCAATAATCCAAATGTCAAGTGTGATAAATTCTAAAGTGAGTACCGGTACCGAATATACCCGGTTCGGTACCGGTATTTCAGGGTAAAAACCGGTACCAAAAATATCAAAAGTCAGTACCTAATCGGTACCGAAAATATACCTGATTCGGTACCGGTCCCGGTACCTTCGAATAATAAAACCAAAGCTCTATGATCAATGCCTACTATTTATTTAACATTGTAAATGTTCACATCCAACATCTTTTTTAGATAATCACGTGAATGAGTGATAGTTCATTGGCTAAAAAAAACAAAACAATTGGTAACTTTACAATATAGCCATTTAATTCAACGATTTTTAAAGAAAAAAGTGGACCTATATAGCGAATTTATAATGTTTAGTTTCCATTATAAGATAGCGGTTTAAAACAGCTACTTTCCAAACATCTAAATCCGTAACAGTGAGAAAGTAATTGTATTAAACAACGACTTTCTACAACAAACAGAATGTATGCAGAATGCTTGCAAGTTTGCAGGTTTTTGATTCAATCAGCCACATACCTATACACAATCACATTATCCATGGCCACCTCTCTTTTCTTGTTCAAAACACCTATATGTGCAAAAAGTTCTATACCTATTAATTATGAACGATGATCTTCACTCCGAAAACGAAGTCTAATGATGTTTATATGTATATAAAGTAAACAAAAAAAAAAAAAAAAAAAAAAAAACACTACTTTGTATAGCATATTAGCATGTATAACTAAATGCATTTGAAATAAAATAGCATATTAGCACGTATAAGTAAATGCATTTGAAATAAAATAATGCAAGATAAGATAAACCCAATTGTTACGTTATAAATAGAAAGCACCACCTTTGTTCATCTTGCGAAGACGTTTAGAAACAATAATGGCAATAAAGTTTGAGTACCTAGGAAGCAAATTTATAAAACCCTTCGTCCCAACTCCTCAAAACCTTAGAAACTATAAGCCAGGCTTCATCGATGAACTTGCTCCGTTTAAGAATGTAGCCGTCGTCCTTTTCTTCGCCAAAAATAGCAACCATAACCCCAAGTTGTTTGTTGTACAACTAGAGAAATCCCTTGAAAAAGTTTTAACGCGATTATACCCTCTTGCCGGTAGATATGTTGAAGAAACTCAAATAGTTGAGTGTAACGACGAAGGTGCTGAGTTTATACAAGCCCAAGTTAATGTTAAACTTGAAGATATTCTTGGTCCAGAGGCGGATGTTACGTTGGCTGATGAATTTATTCCAATGAAAACAAAACCTCGCGATGTTGTTCTTACAATTCAATTTACCATCTTTGGGTGTGGAGGTGTAGCACTTGGTGTAAGTGCTACACATAAGGTTGTTGACGCGTCAACATTATGTACATTCCTAAATGAATGGGCTGCCATAAACCGAGAAGAAGATGAGATAAATTTCACAGGGCCCGGTTTTATCTCATCCTCGTTGTTTCCTGGTCGTGGTTTTCGTCCCATTCCGACACCATTTATTACCAACGACCAGTATACAAGAAAGAAACTTTCATTCAATGAGAGTGCAATATCCAAAATTAAAGCAAAGGCCATCACGAGCATACGATTGTCAAAGGTACAATTGGTATCCGCAATCATTTGTAAGGCTCTCGTTGGTGTTGATCGTGTGACACATGGTTACCGAAGAGAGTCTATACTTTGCCAAATGATAAATCTTAGGGAAAAAATGGCTTCTCCAATACCCAAACATTCTTGTGGGAATCTTTGGGGGCTTTGTGCCACGAAACCTACGATTCTTGAAACAACTGAAGAGTTGGCAAATCTTATACATGATTCTATCAAGAAAGCTGTGAATGACTACTCAAAGGTACACCACAATAGCGAACAAGGCCAAACAATGGTTTTGAATACTTTCTTAGAAACGGCCAACGTTAATAATCTTGAATCAATGAATGTGATTCCAATAACTAGTTGGTGTAAGTTCCCCTTTTACCAAGTTGACTTTGGTTTCGGAAAGCCCAAATGGGTGGTTCCTTGGACCGCGCCTATGAAAAATTTTGGACTTTTGATCGACGGTCCGGGAGGTAATGGAGTGGAAGCATACATCTTTCTAGAAGTTAAAGATGTCCCTTACTTTGAAGAAGCACTAGATGTCAACGTTTTTGGTGCCTAAAATCTAATTGTGTTTCATATTTATCCTGGGAGCTACTTAGTTTGTTTGGTATGTTTTGTTTTCCTTGTTTTTGTCCTTTGTGTTTGCGTACTCTTGCAGTTTCACGCTGGTTTGTTTGAATGTATTTTTCAAAAAAAAAAAAAAAAAAATGTACTCTTTGCGTAAGGTGTCAAGGGACTGTGGATTTTTGAAATTCATATATAGTACCAAAAGTCTGATTGACCCAATCTTTTTTGAAAAGTGATTACATTGTGCGTATGCACAGACTTGACATATTTTTGAATCATTCATTAGCTCTAGATCACAAGGGTTAAATTTCAAATCTAATAGGAGGCTGTCTAATATATCTAATCGCGGTTCTTGTAAGATCAACTGAAGCAAGTCTATCATCAAATTCATCAATCAAAACCAAGCTTACAGTACATGACAGTGCTTGCACCATCATGGGCGAACCCTACTTCGTCCTGAGGGGGTCGTTCGTACCCCATGAATTTTAAAATTTTCTTTACCATGTGATATAATCTTGAGCGATCCCAAATAAGTTTTGAGATCGCACCCCATGAAATGATCTGCAACTAAAGAGAAAAGAAAGAAGAAGATGAAATGCATGCAGGGAATTTTCTGGCCAACAATGACATGCTCTCTGCAACCAACTAGAAAAGGAAGAAGATGATGATAAATAAAAGGGAAACTTCGTAGAATAGAAACCAAGTTTTCATGCTGTTCCATTCAAGTCACTTAAACTTATTTTTGTTCCAACTATGTGCTAATCCTAGGTTTTTTTACCTATTTAACATGTTACCATGCTAACTTGGCGTTTCAATTTCTTTTCTTTCTTTTAAATATGCTGACTTGGATAATGAATACTAACAATATAACAACTATTTAGAAATTAGAACAAAAAACATCTATTTAGAAATTAGAACTGATGAAACAATGGTTAACCGAGGTGGTTAACTCACTGGTCTCGTCAAGTATGGTTAATCCCTTCTTTCCGTGGATCGCAGGCTGGATCGTCCGCTGTTTGATCTCCTGCACAAGGAAACAAGCCGTGGCTCGTAACAAGGAGAATGGGGGTGGGGGTGCTCCTTGTTACCACTCTCCAGCATGAGAATCAGTAATTTGCTTGGGAAGCAAAGTGTGATACTAGTAGTAGTGAGAGAGTTGTGAAGAGATCTCTCAAACCTGGTTTGGGGTTGGTATTTATAGCCGAGGAGTGGAGGAGGGGACTGATGCGTGTTAGTGTATATATAATTTAGGTATGTATTTTAAGCCCTTTTACACTTTTTAGCCAAGTTTTAAATTTATAAAACACGATATTTACTAACACTAAACACACATATGGGCAAGTGCACCATCGTGGACGTAGTATAGTGTTGGTAAGATATCGATGTCGTCCAAGGACACAAGAGCTTTTAGTACCGGTTTATCCTCAACGTCTAATCAAATCAAAATGTTAGAAAAGATTTTTAAACTAAGAAAATAAAACTATCTAAAATGCTGAAAAATAAAAATAAAAATAAAAACAGATAGACAAGATGAATCACTTGGATCCGACTCGTGTGTTAGTGTAACCTTTGATTATTTTCGCACTTTTGCACTTGTTTAAGAGATTATCTTAGTTATTGTAGTAGGCCCCTCTTTTGAAGGCGACGTTACCCTCAACCCAGTAGTTTGAGTCAGCAAGGATACAATCCTAAAGGGTCGGATTATTGAAAGATAATTAATTAAGTTATTAATGCATAATGTGGTAGGCCCCTCTTTTGAAGGCAACGTTACCCTCAGCTAAGTAGTCTGAGTCAGCAGGGATACAGTCCTAAGTAGCTGGGTTAAAGTTTTAATAGTAGTTTAACTTTTGAGGGGATCAAAGAGTTTGGACCCCCACCATCCAATACCTTTGGGTATTGAAGGAGGTCCTACTAAATTTGACCCAGGTCCTTTGCAGGATCTATACACTGAACAATGGCAAGACTCTTACCAAACCGTTCCCTTAACCTCCGACCAGGTAGCCAACATACCTCCATATAGACCGTGGAGATATGAATGGTGAAAATCTTTTATTTTATATAGACAGTAAAATAATGCCAAGACACCACAGACAAATGATAAGGAAGAATCACCTTCAACATAAGAAACTAGTAATTAATGTCATTAATACAAAACCAATTAAAAAGTGCAAAAGATTAAAAATAAAAAGTATTACACTAAACACTTGTCTTCACCAAGTGATGTAAGAGACTTAGGCAAACATGGCCTTTGATTGTCAAGAACTCTTATGATCAATCTTGGATCCCGAGACGACTCACACACTCTATGATAGACAATGGATGATGGTGGTGGATGATGGTGTTATGGTGGTGGTGGGTGGTGGGTGAAGTGTGAGAGAGGTGGTGTGCCAAGGGATGAGTTGAAATGGCTCAAAGCACTCCTATTTATAGGCTGAACAGAAGCCCGGGCACGGCCCCGTGTCCATCTGACACACTCTCTCTCCTCATTAATTGTAATTCGCAATTACAATAAATGCGCCTGCAGCAAGTTGACCACGCCCCCGTGTCCGCTGGGCACGGCCCCGTGGTGGGCAGTAGAAGCTTCTATAGGTTTGTATTTTCTGCTGCTTCTTGGGCACGGCCCCGTGCTCGCTGAGCACGGGGCGTGTTCAGTCTTCTGCTTTCTTAGTTTTGCTTGGGAAGATGATGTCGAGGGGTCGGGCATTCCACCTTTGTTCCTTTTCTTGTATTTATGTTAGATTTTGCTGTCTTTTTGCTTCTTTTGTTAATTTGAGCTCATTTAATCCTAAAAATACAAAAGGAAGACAAAAGCACACTTTTTCCAACATTAGTACTAAAAAGGGTTAGTTTTATGCCATAATTGATATAATTTATATGTTGCATTTTGCGCATATCAGGGACAGACTGACGACGTGTCGCCCTTATGCAGGTGTGTCAGGCTTGTCGGTTGTGGGGGTGAAGCCACGTCCTACTGCAGTGTCAGTCTGTTGCTTACGTATGGACTGACAGGCGACTGCCAGTGGTGCCACTTGCTCTGTGGTGTCAGTCACACGTGCCTTATGGGCAGGATGCGGTGCCACGCCGCATCGCTGCCTGCGGTAACTACTGTTGTTCCCGCGTTCTCACTCTGGCTAAGTTTGCAGGATGCGGTGCCAGGCCGCATCGCCACTTGTGGTGACTGTTGCTATTGTCCAGATCCCTTGTAATGATGAAAACGTTCACAGGATGCGATGCGAGGCCGCACCGCTATGCGTACACCCATTTTCATACACCAGGTAAGGAGATATTCATAGGATACGGTGCCAGGCCGCATCGCTTATGCCTATCTTTATTTTCCCATCTTTTGACAGATTGGATTCGTCATCTGTGTTCGTGCATGCCCGCACGGACACAGATAAGTTCTTGCTAGTGGGGGTTTTTGATAAGGGTAATGGTCACTCGCGGTCGTGCTGAAGCGAGATCTGGTGTCACACCCCCAAATTTCCACTCGCGGAGTATCACCGCTTGGAGGCGTGACTGACCAGGATCAAGCCACCAATCATATTGAACATAGCGTATAAATAAAAGTAGTTTATAAAATCCAACATAATACAATTGGTGTCCAAACAAAACATAGTTTCAGTTGTAAGCGGAAGCATAATGTTTAAAACCATAACATATGTTTATGAGTTTCAAATGTTTAGCATGGCACACAACTGTCCATGTCCCACAACGACTCTTCCCACACCGATGCAAGCTCCATAGATACCTAACGACCTGCAAGGCATGTAACAGAGGGTCAACAACAAAGTTGAGGGAGTTCACAGAAGATGTTTATTTTAAAGTAGTTTCTCAAGAACTAAGAATTTGTTTGCAACTAAGCTAAATCAACTTTCCTGGTTTTCCAAACCATGATCAGTGGGGGCTGCCCCATGTTATAAATCGCTAGACTAGATGCATATGTTGGTGTCCTTCCCAAACCGAGGACAGAAGTATGTACATAAGTACATAGGTTTAGCGCAGGTGCCCCCCCTAAACCGAGGACAGTGGTACGTAATGAGTACGTAGGTTTAGCGCTGGCGTCCTTCCCAAACCGAGGGCGGAGGTACGTATAACAATACGCGGGTTTAGCGCGGGCGTCCTTCCCAAACCGAGGACAAGTTCCGTTTTAGTTATTTTATCCCATTCCCAATCCACCGGGAATCCCATGCCTTAAGAGTGTGAACTCACCTCGGTTTGCTCGGTAAGATTAATTACTCGCCCAATTCAATCAGTCAAAGCCTAGTATATACACGTACACCATCAGTTTGCATCCTCACATTTCACGTATAGGTACAATCATAGCACATAGTAGTTGTACAAGTCCATGAAAATCATACATCACATATTTGATTCATATCAACACATAACTGTTTTTTTCAGTTTATACTAACGTAGTCAATCATTAACAGGCTTAACAAGCTTTACTGGGTTACTGTACAGTTTACCTACTCGACGAAACATCCATGTTTCGTCGTGACTTCCCTTCGACGAAACATACCATTTCGTCGTAATTACCCTCGACGAAACTCCCCTGTTTCGTCGTGATTGCCTTCAACGAAACTCCCCTGTTTCGTCGTGATTGGCGTTTCGTCTATTAGGTCAGTTACGTCGTGTAACTGATGATTACCCAGAAATCCCTAATCATCATCATCAGCCGTATCACCTATCATACAATTATCGTACCTACTGTAACATCAATGCTACTCGCATCATTGTATCACCACACATAATATCTAACATGAATCCTAAATCGCGAGATACTCTTATTTGATCTATTTTGAAATCTGAATGCACTCAGTGATAAGATCTATTTAACACAATACCATATCAACAGAAACATGAGCAGTGAATGTAATCAATTACAATCATAAACGACAGAATTATCAAACTTTCATAAGAACCACATCACATACAATCATTGGATTATCGGCACTACGATTCTAGACTCATAATGTTTACGAAAAACCTAACCTTACACACAAAATCATCACATAGTTATTACATCGAACCGTAGAGTTTTACACTAACCATGATTGACGGAATTAATAACTTGATCGATCTAGAGGGCTTTGAAAACACAAGATTGCCGTCGCTCAGAGGGAGAACTCTAGGGTTTGAAATTCGATAACTGCTGAGCCTTTACGTAACCCTAAGTCGTTAAATATGTAGTTGTAACGTGTTGGGCCCTAACTGGGCTTCGGAGAAACTGGGCCGGCGAAACACCCGTTTCGTCGAGGTGTTTGTGATGAAACAACCCTGTTTCGCCGATCCCTGTTTCGTCGAAGTGGGTTATGACGAAATGCCCTGTTTCGTCGAACTCATTCAGGTTTAAACAGTTTAAGTTTCTCAAACAGGTTACATGTTATATCAACAAACATATAGATGCAACAATCACAAAACGTCTCAACATATATCAAACACTTGTACAATTACAAGGCAACAAGTCGTGTTAGCAAACAACTAAACAATTAACGTGTAATTAATGCGAAGATGGAATCTTGGAAACTCGAGTTGTCACATTATCCCCAACTTGAACGAAATTTCGTCCCGAAAGTTAGCATGCGGTTAGTGAGGAAGCTAGTTAAGTTGCGTGGTTTACTGGTTTTCCTAGGGTGTCATATCATCCCCCGTTGATTTGGAATTTCGTCCCGAAATTCCGCAGTAGCTTCAGCCTCAGTAGTAGTTGCATTTTTCTCGAACAACTGGGGATACTTGAGTTTCATTTGGTCTTCTCGTTCCCAGGTAAACTCTGGGCCACGACGGGAGTTCCAACGAACTCGAACAAGGGGTATTTTGGTGTGCTTGAGGACCTTAACGTCTTGGTCTGTGATTTCAACTGGTTCCATGACGAATCGCAACTGGTCGTCGATAGCGAGCTCCTTCAAAGGAACTATGAGGGTCTCATCTGACAGACATTTCTTCAGATTTGACACGTGAAAAACGTTATGAACTCCCCTGAGTTCTGCTGGTAGGTTCAGTTTGTAGGCCACTTTGCCTATTTTCTCGATGATTTCGAACGGTCCGACATAACGCGGATTGAGTTTTCCTCGTTTGCCAAAACGAACTACACCTTTCCAAGGAGAGACTTTGAGTAGCACTCGATCCCCAACCTGGAACTCGAGTGGTTTCCTGCGCTTATCAGCGTAGCTTTTCTGACGGTCACGAGCTGCCGCCATTCGTTGTCGTATCTGTGCAATCCTTTCCGTTGTGTCTACTACAAGTTCTGGAACCGTGATCTGACTGTCACCCACCTCTGCCCAACAAAGAGGTGATCGACACTAACGCCCATACAGTGCCTCAAACGGAGCGGCTTGGATTCTAGTCTGGTAACTGTTGTTATACGAAAACTCCACCAAAGGGAGGTGTTTTTCCCAGCCATTACCGAAATCGATTACACATGCACGAAGCATGTCTTCTAGAGTTTGGATGGTGCGTTCAGACTGCCCATCCGTTTGCGGGTGATAAGCTGTGCTCATGTCTAATCGAGAGCCAAAAGATCTGTGCATCGCTTGCCACAGTTCTGAAGTGAAACGTGCATCACGATCGGAAATAATAGAGGTTGGCACCCCGTGCCTCGAGACAACTTCCTTAAGGTAAACATTTGCTAAGGTGGAGAACTTGTCTGTTTCTTTGATAGCCAAGAAGTGTTCGGACTTAGTCAATCGATCCACTATCACCCAAATGGTGTCGTTTCCGCGTTCAGATCTAGGCAGGCCAGTAACGAAATCCATGGAAATTTGCTCCCATTTCCATTGTGGAATCTTTGGTTGTTGAAGTAGGCCTGATGGTTTCTAGTATTCAGTCTTGACTCTCGCACAAGTCAAACATTTGCCAACGTAGGTTGCTATGTGGGCTTTCATACTAGGCCACCAGTATGTAGTCTTTAAGTCGTGGTACATCTTATCCGAACCAGGATGTATCGAATAGCGAGACTTATGCGCTTCATCCATCACTAGCTCGCGTAAGTTTCCATAAAGTGGGACCCAAATACGCCCCGTTACATAGTAGGCGCCGTATTCCTTTTGTTCTAACCCTTTCCTTGATCCGCGTAGGGCCTCAGCCCTGACGTTTTCTGGTTTCAATGCTTCAACCTGAGCTTCTCGTATCTGAACAGGAAGGCTAGATTGGATGGTGAGTTGTAACGCACGCACGCGTTTAGGTGTAGTCTCCTTTCGATTGAGGGCATCGGCCACCACATTGGCTTTGCCCGGATGGTACTTAATCGTGCATTCATAATCATTCAGTAACTCGACCCATCGACGTTGTCGCATGTTCAACTCCTTCTGTTTGAAGATATGCTCGAGACTCCTGTGATCGGTGTAAATGGTGCACTTGGTACCGTACATGTAATATCTCCATATCTTAAGTGCGAAAACAACAGCTCCCAGCTCCAGATCATGTGTAGTGTAATTCCTTTCGTGAACTTTGAGTTGGTGCGACGCATAAGCGATGACTTTATCCCGTTGCATCAATACACAACCAAGACCCTGAATTGACGCGTCACAATAAACCACAAAATCGTCTGTGCCCTCTAGCAATGAGAGAATTGGTGCGCTACATAGTCTATCCTTTAGGTGTTGAAATGCTGATTCCTGTGCGTTACCCCAACGATAAGTGACGCCCTTCTGCGTTAGCGAGGTGAGAGGTTGAGCAATCTTGGAGAAATCCTTGATGAACCTTCAGTGGTAGCCCGCCAAACCCAAGAATTGGCGGATTTCTGTTGGTGTTGATGTGCACAAAATGAAACATATAAAGTACATCAATTGTGGCTTAAAACTAACCCTTTTTTAGTACTAATGTTGGAAAAAGTATGCTTTTGTCCTCCTTTTGTGTTTTCAGGATTAAATGAGCTCAAAATAACAAAAGAAGCAAAAAGACAGCAAAATCTAACAAAAATACAAGAAAAGGAACAAAAGTGATATGCCCGACCCCTCAACAGCATATCCCTAAGCAAAACAAGAAGCCAGAAGACTGAACACGCCCCGTGCTCAGCGAGCACGGGGCCGTGCCCAAGAAGCAGCAGAAAAGACAAACCTATAGAAGCTTCTATTGCCCACCATGGGGCCGTGCCCAGCGGACACGAGGGCGTGGTCAGGTTGCTGCAGGCGCATTAATTGTAATTGCGAATTACAATTAATGAAGAGAGAGAGTGTCAGATGGACACGGGGCCGTGCCCAGGCTTCTGTTCAGCCTATAAATAGGAGTGCTTGGAGCCATTTCAACGCATCCCTTGGCACACCACCTCTCTCACACTTCACCCACCACCCACCACCACCATAACACCATCATCCACCACCATCATCCATTGTCCATCATAGAGTGTGTGAGTCGTCTCGGGATCCAAGATTGATCGTAAGAGTTCTTGACAATCAAAGTCCATGTTTGCTTAATTCTCTTACATCACTTGGTGAAGACAAGCGTTTAGTGTAATACTTTTTATTTTTAATCTTTTGCACTTTTTAATTGGTTTTGTATTGATGACTTTAATTAATAGTTTCTTATGTTGAAGGTGATTCTTCCTTATCGTTTGTCCATGGTGTCTTGGCATTATTTTACTGTCTATATAAAATAAAAGATTTTCACCATTCATATCTCCACGGTCTATATGGAGGTATGTTGGCTACCTGGTCGGGGGTTAAGGGAACGGTTTGGTAAGAGTCTTGCCATTGTTCAGTGTATAGATCCTGCAAAGTACCTGGGTCAAATTTAGCAGGACCTCCTTCAATACCCAAAGGTATTGGATGGCGGGGGTCCAAACTCTTTGATCCCCTCATAAGTTAAACTACTATTAAAACTTTAACCCGGCAACTTAGGACTGTATCCCCGCTGACTCAGACTACTTAGCCGTGGGTACCACATTATGCATTAATAACTTAATTAATTATCTTTCAATAATCCGACCCTTTAGGATTGTATCCTTGCTGACTCAAACTACTGGATTGAGGGTAACGTCACCTTCAAAAGAGGGGCCTACTACAATAACTAAGATAATCTCTTAAACAAGTGCGAAAGTGCGAAAATAATCAAAGATTACACTAACATACGAGTCGGATCCAAGTGATTCATCTTCTCTATCTTTTTTTACTTTTATTTTTATTTTCAGCATTTTAGTTAGTTTTATTTTCTTAGTTTAAAAATCTCTTTCTAACATTTTGATTTGATTAGACGTTGAGGATAAACCGGTACTAAAAGCTCTTGTGTCCTTGGACGACCTCGGTATCTTAGCAACACTATACTACGTCCACGATGGGTGCACTTGCCCATATGTGTGTTGAGTGTTAGTAAATATCGTGTTTTATAAATTTAAAACTTGGCTAAAAAGTGTAAAAGGGCTTAAAATATACACCTAAAACATATACACAGTAACACGCATCAAGTTTTTGGCGCCGTTGCCGGGGACACAAGGATTTTAAGAAAGTTAGGAATCAACAGCCTAATCGCTTTTTCTATTTTCTTTTTATTTTTTTTAGATTTTCTTAATTTTTCAGCTTCTGCAAAACTCAGCACGGGTCGTGCTTGCTGAACACGCCCCCGTGCCCAATCATTGGAACTGGCAATCTTGTTTAAGTCAGACAGTAAGCTGAACACGGGGCCGTGCCCACTCAACACGCCCATGTGCCCAAGATTCAGTTACTGGAAACAAAACCGTAAGATCCCGACGGTTGGTAATTTCTGACACAAAAATGAGTGATAATGATTTTTTTTACTTTCGGGACTCTTATGGTACGTGGCGTCAATTATGTGGAGGCAAACATAAAGAATTAGAATGTTACTTTCTAAATTATAAGCCCCACTATATAGACCCACCGTCTCCCTATAACCTTAAAAGGGGCGAAAGTAAAAATAACCACTATCTCTCCCTCGAATGCGCCCAACCAGATATTCTAGGAGAAATGCTCCTTGACGAGTTATTTCAATTAGAAAATCTAGTTCTAAATTGGTTAGAAGAGCTTAGCAAGGATTTCATTAATCCATCCCAAGACAATGACCATGAAGAAGTGTTAGGATCGCATACCAACAACCTCGTTGCTCCCAAAAATACCTTCAATTCTAGCGAAGACTTGGACGATAGTCGTCCCTGTGCCGATTGTGCCGTGAAGGTCTCTCCATCGACTTCGTTTGGTGCATACATAGACCTGAGCGATTCGGCATATACCTTCTTTAACGAGTGTCACACCCCAACCAATGGCGGAAACATCGGGATGAGACGAAGTGTGAAGATTGCTACAGACGTCATAACGCTATTTGTGACAATATTTAATAAAATTCAAATTTCATTTCAATACTAAGTTGTCATACAAGATTCGAATAAAATAACAACATTGTTTCAAATTGTAACAAAACAACAAAAGATAGATTAATCTAGGTGTGTATCTAGTCCACCCTAAATCTTGTTTCGTCTTGCATATCATCTCAATAATTAACCTGCAACATGTATTAAAATAGAGTTCAATGCAAAAGCAAAGGCGAGTATACAAGTTTGACTACATAGCATAATAGAATAAAAACTTATATTCACATGTTACATAGTGAACAAATTTACTAGCAATGCAATTTTGGCGTACTATATGATCATACCCAAGAATACAACGCATAAAATAGCCTAATCCCAATAGTTTAGCGGGTTGGTAATGTTTAACTTAACAATACCCAATAGAATAACGGGCGGGGCGTTAATCCTATAGCGCTATAATTGTTAATGTGGGCTAGCAAAGTTAATGAGCATATAACGTTCCAAATCGTTCATAGAGCATACAAGCATAGCAAATATTCACAATAGTTTCATGTCTCGTTCATAGATAGAGTATGTTTTGTTTAAGCATAAAAGTTGTTTTGAATAGGCATACATGTTGCATCCCAAAGTGTAAAGGGGAAAAAGGGATCGAGTATACTCACGGTTTACAAGTCTTGAACTTGGGATTCTGAGAGTAAGTGGGTGGATGAATTAGCTTGGAGCACCTAGTCCTTCTACACGAGGAAACGTAGGTGTGTGAGTTTGGCGTTTAACGGATGATTAAGAATATGAAATAACTTAGCATAAAGTAAAATATAAAAGTAATCATCTTTTAAACCTTATAACCCTCATATGACACTAGGTAACCAATATGGTTATTTAATGTTTTTCATGGGTAGTATACCCATTAGAAGCATATTAAGGTTTAGGTCTTGGATGATGTTCTACTTCTTTAACATGTAAACATAAGTTTAACATCAAAGGTTCGAATGAGTATGTGCTTATACTTAGGTTAAATATTACATATTATTTAGGTCCAATATTTCAAGTAGGAGGTAGAAGATTAAATCTCCATTTAGGCACCTCTAGTTACAAGGATGTCATGTATGGGGTAGGAAGACTAAGCTTCCATTTAGGCACCCCTTTGATGTTCACCACTTCACTTGATGTAAAGACAACCAAGGAGGGTCACGAACTAAGGTTTATACAAGTGTGTAAAATAAACCAAACTAATAGAAATCATCAAATCATGTGAGGATTGTATGTTTGGACAACCCAAGTTGTTCCATAATCACTCATGCATCAAAGTCTAAGTTTGACATGACTTGTGGGTTAAAACCCTAAACAAAACACCAAGTTTATGAGGTTTAATCTTCTGATTTTTGAGTGTCTCAACCTTGTTTTTAAGCTTAACCAACCACGAGAAGTGTTGTAAGCATTAGGACGTAGGTGTGAGATGAGTAGGCTCAAGTTTGATAAGAAATAACAAGTTGTTGAATAATAATAAACAAAACAAAAAGTTTTAGTCCATTTCAGGGCAAATCCAAGCATGATTCTTCCAAGGAAAAACCAAGGATTCAAACCCAAGGACATAACAAAGCAATAGGAAGAAGAACCAAGTGATTTGGTTGAGAAATGAGCAAGTTACACTCACTTTTGTAAGGCTTCACGAATCTGTCCAAAACTCAGATTCTCAGCTGATTAGAGAGTAGCTTAGTGAAGATTTAGGAGTTGTGAAAGTGTCAAATGGGTTGGAGAAGGTGGATAATTATAATGGGGGAGTTATAAGATGGTTGGAGGTGATTAGAGGTGGATTAAAGGTGATTTGGGGAGTTTAAATCTTGGGATTTCGTGCACAACAGCTCAAGAAACACAAGTCTGCCGAAACAAGGCCCTAGCGTGACGCGAGGGACCTTGGCATCACGCGACGCCCTAGTTCCGACAAGTTTCATTTTTTGCACTTTGGCCCCTAAAGTTTATGTTTGATCCTTTTAGGTGCAAGTTTGAGAGTTTAGGGACTTGTTTTGATATAAAAGCATAATATAAGGTGTAATCAAGTACGATGATCATAATCAAAGTATAATTAAGCGTATAAATGACATAACCAAGTATCGTTCTCGTTCAAAACACGTCCAATGCATAAGTTTAGTTTAATTACAAGTTTAGCACATAGTTTCCAAGAATAGCGTTCAAGCACAAATTGATTCACCAATCGAACATACGAGCATAATTAGAGTGCGTACAACATAAATGTAACAAAATACAAGTTTCATTAATGATCCAAGTCTTGGTTTAACAATGATTACAAGGAAGGAACGATCACAAGAATACAAGGTTTCCAAAAATAGAATTTCAAGCAATGGTTTCTAAATAGGGAAATTATGAAAACGCAGGGCGTTACAGTCTCCCCTCCTTTAGGAAATTTCGTCCCGAAATTTATTGAAGAGGAAGGCTTGAAAAAGTTTTGGCAATAAGGTGATTATTAAGAAATGGATCTCTGAAAATTTGAAATGTTTCGAAAAGTATGAAGTTTTGGAGAACGACAAGGCCTAGTACTTTGAATAAAGTGATAATGGTTTACTAAGTACGTCTATATAAGAAATAAGAATAGGAGGACGGTTTAACAGACTTGATTGTTAACGAGGTTCATATAAAAAACAAAAATAATGGAGAATACTAGAAGTATAGAAGTGGATGATTGATTCTTAATAAAGGAATGCTTGTATAAGAATGATATAAGTAGTAGGTAGACGAAAGTAGCGTGTTAAAGATGAAGTCTCGTCATGGGTAATCGGATATAATGCGTTTGTGAGTTGTCTAAGGTTATAACAGGTCTAAATGGTCTGTAAAACACTGAATTTCTCATAGCACGTTTATGAAATTTTGGTAACATGGTGAAAACACTTATATATATATAGGAAGTACCAGCGGCGTATCCACAATGTTTTGACCACGTTGCATCTGTTTCATATTTCGTGCCATGTTACGTCCTGTGCCTTACCATACACAGTAGTACACTCTATGGTTCTCATACGGCCTTTACTAAAACACGGTGTGCACCCGCGATTATACCAATCGTCGCATGATCCGCATATCTTGTACTAGTTGCGTATGAATCAAGGTATGCATAAATCTTGAAAATAAGATTGCGAGTGTATAGAAATGTAGCATATAAGTACGTTTGTGTTCCAAATAGTATAAGACCAACGTAAGCGAATCCATCCGGTTTCGCTCACGTATAGGTGTGAAAGTATAAATCTTAAGTATGAATAAATCATGAGCATAGTATAAGTTTAAATATGAGTACGCATGTGAGCATAAACACCAAAATGTATGGCAAGAGTATGAGCACAAGCACAACTTTTGTAAAAAGCGGGTATAAATGTGAGTACAAAAATGAGTGAACGTGAGCCCAAATATAAATCGTATAAATGAAAGTATATATATAAGTACGAGTATAACATAAATTGTATAAATGCGAGTATCACTATGAATGTAAGTGTAATCATAATCAATTTAGTATGAATAAAATATGTATGAGAGTGAATATAGGTTTAAGCATTGTTGTACAGATATAGGTATAAGTAGGATGTATGAGTGTAAACATGAATATGAATATTAGTGTAGACGTAATTGTATAAATGTGAGTGTAAGTATAATTAGATGATTATGAGTATAAATCTGAATATATATGTGTAACATATGAGTATAACGTAAAATGTACGAATATGAATGTTAGTGTGGGAGGTAAGGATTTTGTATACGGTATTAATCGTAGTATATGAATTTAAGTACGTAAAAGATTAAGAGGTTCTGAGTATAAAAGAAAACAAAACGAGTAGTATTTGCGAAATTGACGCGAGATATAAACTAAAACACATAAGATGGTATGCATGTATAGTTCTTTGAGCAAGCGTGAAGTTTAATTAAAATCAAAATAGATTGAGTTGACATGAAATATAGAATCTAGTTCATAAATGTAAAGAGAGTATAAAATATCTATTGGTTATTTGTGTTATACTTTGTGAAAGAAAGGAATGCTACTCTTGTTTTAAAAAAAAAGACTTACATACGTTGAAGATGGTTGGTTCTTATGAAGTTTCTTTGCCCAAATATTTTAAATTAAATTGACGTATTGAATAATGGTTGAAAAAGGTCCTAGAAGTAAATAAGTTTGCATCGTTTTAAATGATCTTGCATTAAAGAAGAAATTCGAAGTTTAGAGATTTTTGTGACAACGTTGATTCTTAAGAAAAAGGATTTTGGTATACGATCTTAGTGATTGTTGAAAAAGCGTCTTTAATAAAACATTTTACTGATTTTGAAAGAAATTTTAGTAAATGATTGAATAACATGGGTAGTATTTTGTAGGTGTGCGTGAAAAAGTTGGTTTGATTCCCAATTGAAAATAGAAAATCTCTAGTTTAAGGACGTAAGATGAGCCTTTTTGAATAGTTACGTTGAATACAAAATTTCGTGGGCAATGGATTTATTAAACCAACTAGGTTGAAAAGTAGCATTTCGTAAATTTTGAAAATCGAGGAATAAGCGTTTATGGTAAAGGTTAAGAATTTTGTGTGTGTGAGCTATATAAAAATAGATTGTAGAATAAGGAATTCGTTCATATAAACAATGCTTGTTGAAGTAAATAGAGATTTGGCTAATGATAAACGATTTAGATATAAACGTGATCATGTTTACGTAATATAGTCTATTAAGGAAAATATTGGTAACGATCACCTAGGTAAGGGAATCACCCCTAATTCGTTGGCGAGGTCGTTGTAAGATGAGAAAAGAAACAGAGTTGGTCGTCAAGGTAAGGAAATCACTCCCATCTTGATGATATGTCTCCATTTATTGTTACGAGGGGTATAAATAAAATTATGTGAAATCATGTATGTGAATAATGTATAAATGTATGATAAAGTATTTGTAGGATATATGCGTAAAAGTGAAATTTCAAAAATAATTCGAATTAGAAAAGAGGGAATAGGTGAGACTTGGCCATAATGTTTGTTTAAGAAAATGAAATTGATCACATAGCATAAAGGTTCACTTGATTCACATGGCATAAAATGTCATATAGCATAAAAGGTTCAATTCGAGTTGTATAACATAAAAGATTACGACGTATCACATAGTATAATCATGGGTTTCACATAGCATAACATGAATAAGGAAAGCATTGTAAATTTAGTTTGTTCGAGAGGAATTATTATTTTTCGCGATTGCAATAACGTGCAAAATGATTAAAACGACATTTGGAAATGAACGAACGTTCAAGTATAAAATCACATATAAATTCAGATACATAAAAGTGAGGCTCAATAAAACATTGGATTGTTTTGGGTAGAGAAACGTCGACTATTCCAAAGTGGGTCGAAAGTTCTTTCGAATTAGAGATATTGTGCTTTGGCCTATAAGTAAGATACTCTCGTCGAGAAGCGATTAACGGTATCTTACCCTTCCGGTTACTACACATCTCTAAATGATCGAAACATTCGGGACTTTGGCGAGAATAAAAATCGAGGAATGGGACTTAATCGACGAGATGCGGGTTTCACCCCTAACTTGACGATTTCGTACCCTAAATGTGGTTGGTACTCGTCGATCAAAAATAAAATTTTGACACCTTGACGAGGGTCCACTAGAGTTGAAATGGAAATTACCATTAAGTTGTGGATATCACTCCTAGCTTAATGGTGGAATTTCGTGCAAAATAGATTAAAGGTAGAATGAGAGTCTTTTACCAAATTGTGGGTTTCACGCCTATTTAGGTAAATTCTTCTCGTTGATGTCACAAGAGTATAAAAATAGCATAAGTGTATTCGTGTTAGCCTTAGGAAAGGCACATAAATTTAATCAAAAAGAAGTATAGCTAGGAAGCATACATGGTAGAGCACAAAAGTTTTAAACAACAAATAAGAGGCAAAATTCCTAGAACTATAGATTAGGGCAAAAGCATAGCAATTTTCCTAATTCCCTATAGTTATGGCTCTGATACCAATCTGTCACACCCCAACCAACGGCGGAAACATCGGGATGAGACGAAGTGTGAAGATTGCTACAGACGTCATAACGCTATTTGTGACAATATTTAATAAAATTCAAATTTCATTTCAATACTAAGTTGTCATACAAGTTTCGAATAAAATAACAACATTGTTTCAAATTGTAACATAACAACAAAAGATAGATTAATCTAGGTGTGTATCTAGTCCACCCTAAATCTTGTTTCGTCTTGCATATCATCTCAATAATTAACCTGCAACATGTATTAAAATAGAGTTCAATGCAAAAGCAAAGGCGAGTATACAAGTTTGACTACATAGCATAATAGAATAAAAACTCATATCCACATGTTACATAGTGAATAAATTTACTAGCAATGCAATTTTGGCGTACTACATGATCAAACCCAAGAATACAACGCATAAAATAGCCTAATCCCAATAGTTTAGCGGGGTGGTAATGTTTAACTTAACAATACCCAATAGAATAGCGGGCGGGGCGTTAATCCTATAGCGCTATAATTGTTAAGGTGGGCTAGCAAAGTTAATGAGCATATAACGTTCCAAATCGTTCATAGAGCATACAAGCATAGCAAATATTCACAATAGTTTCATGTCTCGTTCATAGATAGAGTATGTTTTGTTTAAGCATAAAAGTTGTTTTGAATAGGCATACATGTTGCATCCCAAAGTGTAAAGGGGAAAAAGGGATCGAGTATACTCACGGTTTACAAGTCTTGAACTTGGGATTCCGAGAGTAAGTGGGTGGATGAATTAGCTTGGAGCACCTAGTCCTTCTACACGAGGAAACGTAGGTGTGTGAGTTTGGCGTTTAACGGAAGATTAAGAATATGAAATAACTTAGCATAAAGTAAAATATAAAAGTAATCATCTTTTAAACCTTATAACCCTCATATGACACTAGGTAACCAATATGGTTATTTAATGTTTTTCATGGGTAGTATGCCCATTAGAATCATATTAAGGTTTAGGTCTTGGATGATGTTCTACTTCTTTAACATGTAAACATAAGTTTAACATCAAAGGTTCGAATGAGTATGTGCTTATACTTAGGTTAAATATTACATATTATTTAGGTCCAATATTTCAAGTAGGAGGTAGAAGATTAAATCTCCATTTAGGCACCTCTAGTTACAAGGATGTCATGTATGGGGTAGGAAGACTAAGCTTCCATTTAGGCACCTCTTTGATGTTCACCACTTCACTTGATGTAAAGACAACCAAGGAGGGTCACGAACTAAGGTTTATACAAGTGTGTAAAATAAACCAAACTAATAGAAATCATCAAATCATGTGAGGATTGTATGTTTGGACAACCCAAGTTGTTCCATAATCACTCATGCATCAAAGTCTAAGTTTGACATGACTTGTGGGTTAAAACCCTAAACAAAACACCAAGTTTATGAGGTTTAATCTTCTGATTTTTGAGTGTCTCAACCTTGTTTTTAAGCTTAACCAACTACGAGAAGTGTTGTAAGCATTAGGACGTAGGTGTGAGATGAGTAGGCTCAAGTTTGATAAGAAATAACAAGTTGTTGAATAATAATAAACAAAACAGAAAGTTTTAGTCCATTTCAGGGAAAATCCAAGCATGATTCTTCCAAAGAAAAACCAAGGATTCAAACCCAAGGACATAACAAAGCAATAGGAAGAAGAACCAAGTGATTTGGTTGAGAAATGAGCAAGTTACACTCACTTTTGTAAGGCTTCACGAATCTGTCCAAAACTCAGATTCTCAGCTGATTAGAGAGTAGTTTAGTGAAGATTTAGGAGTTGTGAAAGTGTCAAATGGGTTGGAGAAGGTGGGTATTTATAATGGGGGAGTTATAAGATGATTGGAGGTGATTAGAGGTGGATTAAAGGTGCTTGGGGGAGTTTAAATCTTGGGATTTCGTGCACAACAGCTCAAGAAACACAAGTCTGCCGAAACAAGGCCCTAGCGTGACGCGAGGGACCTTGGTGTCACGCGACGCCCTAGTTCCGACAAGTTTCATTTTTTGCACTTTGGCCCCTGAAGTTTATGTTTGATCCTTTTAGGTGCAAGTTTGAGAGTTTAGGGACTTGTTTTGATATAAAAGCATAGTATAAGGTGTAATCAAGTACGATGATCATAATCAAAGTATAATTAAGCGTATAAATGACATAACCAAGTATCGTTCTCGTTCAAAACACGTCCAATGCATAAGTTTAGTTTAATTGCAAGTTTAGCACATAGTTTCCAAGAATAGCGTTCAAGCACAAATTGATTCACCAATCGAACATACGAGCATAATTAGAGTGCGTACAACATAAATGTAACAAAATACAAGTTTCATTAATGATCCAAGTCTTGGTTTAATAATGATTACAAGGAAGGAATGATCACAAGAATACAAGGTTTCCAAAAATAGAATTTCAAGCAATGGTTTCTAAATAGGGAAATTATGAAAACGCAGGGCGTTACAACGAGAGCCCGGAAAAGGGTTGGACTTGTCCACCTACATTTAGCATAGGAATCACCCTCACCGACAACCTCTTGCGTTCTCGTCTTAGTCTAGGGCAATTAAGGTATCTTAGGCACTTTGGGGTTGTTCCATCCAGTAAGGAACCACCCGATCCGGATTAGTTCCTTAAAAAAAAGAAACTCTACAAGACAGCTTCCAGACACGGGGCCGTGTCCAGGTCAACATGCCCCCGTGTCCACCCAAAGATTCTCCTCTGATTTTCTCAAAATACGGACAAAAATGTGTCAGGATTTTGTCTGCACACGGGGCCGTGTCCAGCCGACACGGGGCCGTGTCCAGTGTGCTGTCGTTTTCTATAAATGCAGCATGATTCCTGCTCATTTGGACCACTTCAAAAGACAGAGATTCCTGAGATCTTCATTCATACTATCCTAGGTATGTTCTAAAAGAAGGTTCTCAAGAACCATCTTGTCTTTTCCACTTTTGTCCATTTCCTTCTTCTTTAGTTTTCAATTAACACCTCCATTAGAGTTGCAAACTTTATGATTTCAACCTTTAATGTGGTATTTGTAAAGTTCCTATTCAAGGGATCTTGTCTAAAATAAGTTATGCAAACTTTGTTTAAATTATTGTGCTTAAAATTAACTTATGAACCAGGAAAATAATTTAAAACTTCAAGATCCCTTGGTTTAGAAACTTACAGACACCTGGACACGGGGCCGTGTCCATTGAACACGGGGCCGTGTCCGAGGGACTGTTTTGCAAAAATTGAGCTCTTTTCGGTTTCTCTTCCCAGAATGGCGAGCAGAACAAGCGGAACGTCTTCCTCACACGTAAGGAGCAACCGACAAGGGAGGAGATCATCAACGGCAGAAGATTCTCTTGTAAACTATGTTTACGCCCTAAGAGAAGCTATTGATGAAATGACAGGGGTGGAAGAAGCATTGGTCGACCGTATTAACCATCTAACGGTGGGACTGGAAGGGTGTCTCTGGGAAGTCAACCTCTTGCACCAGGGCATGGAACGTGGTGCCTGAAGTCATCATACCAGCCGAGTGGTGTGCTATGCATCCGGGACCCCCTCGAGACGTATTGCAAGGAGTCCCGATTAGCGTCTTCCGTCCTCCGCTAGATGTTGAGGAAAACGAGGCCGTCTTCTTTCTCCCAAGAGAGATAGAAGAATGGCTTTAACAACATCTAGGACGATAACCCTCGGCCAAGAGTCCTATTACATTACCGAGAATCTATTCCCGGAATTTGTTTCTTAATGAAAAATTAGGACTCCTTATGATAATTTTATGTATCACTTGACCTACCTAATATTAGGACTTTACCTTTTTATTTTTTCTTTGGTTTTTTTTAATTTTCTAGGACTATGTAATTCTCTCTATGATTTTAATGAAATGATGGTTTTAAAGTTTGGATGATTTTGTAATAAATAAAACACACTCATGGTGGTCAAGGATAACAAGGGAAACGAGAAACATAGCCCCATGCACGAAAACAGGGCCGCCCGACAATAATTCCTTCATTACAGCAAGTTCAGCACGGGCCGTGTCCGCCCAACACGGCCCCGTGCTGCACACCCTGCATAAAATTGCCCAGTTCAGGTAACTGGACACGGGCCGTGTTCGCTGAACACGCCCCCGTGCCCAGGCTTCTGTTTCTTTTCTTTAATTTTTGTCACTGGCACCTGAACACGGGGCCGTGCCCGGTGACCACGGGGCCGTGTCCAGACTGCCAGTAACATAAAATTTTGCTTTTAACACCATTTTACACATTCAATTAACCTAAAAACTTATTTTTGGGACACATTGAGGACAATGTGTAATTTAAGTATGGGGGGATGCTAAAACCTTGAATTTTGCAAGTCCTAATAACAAGCCTTATACAAAACTCTATTGGAACCGCTAATCACCCCAAATTTTTTCCAAAAAAATTTTTCATTTTTTTTTACTTGTCTAAGTTTAAGTTGGGAATTCAAGTCTTAACAAGGTTATATTTTTACAAGTTTACAACCGATAGCGTCGTAATAAAAAGAACCAACATAAGAAAATTATGAAAAGGCATGACAAACTTAGTTAAAATTTGATTATATATACTTGATCACATAAAAACCCTTTCCCACAAAAGTGAGTTTTGAGCCTTTAACGAGCATACAAATATATATCTTTACACTAAATGCTCATTTTTCGTTTCTTGTGTGAATAGCCGCTTGGTTCGTACGACTCTAGAACTTGCCACAACAATACATTCCCGGTCCTTACCAACTTAAACCCAAGTAAAGTAAATGATGGAGGCATTAGGACTAACCTTTTTTCTTTCTACACCATTATTTTTCATTTTTTTTTACCACCTACCCAAAATCCCCCTAGTTAACCCCTTTGAGCCTAAACCTTTTCATTTCTTAACCCAAAAACCATCACCCTTTTTACCCACCTGAACCTTTTTATTTTTAACCCTTTATTTTAGTAACAACGGTCGGTTTTCTAATGACTCTGTTGAAAAAAAAAAGTTGTATATTTTGATGAAACCAAATAAACAAACAAGTTCATCAAAAATAACCTTGTTAGAAACAAGTGGTTCATCAAAATAAAATAAAAATGTGAAAAATAAAAAGTCTTTCAAAAACCAACGTTTGTTACGCCTTTCGCCCTTTTTACTAACCACTAACCCAACCACCCACCTTTAGCCCAAGCCTAACCCTTCACCCAAAAAGTCCTCTTGATATTTACAAAGGTATATAGTTAAAAAGGAGGATTGATTGCTTGGCAAGCTTATGGTAGGAGTAAGTTCCATGCCGCTCTCGAGTGATTCACTAAAAATACACCTTCGGCCGAGTGTTGAGTGATTCCCCCGTGAGGTATGTGAACTTGTATATAAATGGAATTTTAAAAAGGTATGTTATGCCCTAATAAATAATTTATCTTATGAAATGTTTCTAATAATTCATGACGAATAGGATTGTAAATAAATAAAAATAAAACGTAAATAATTTTGGAATTCCCGACACTCTATGACAAGCCCAAAAACCTTCTATTCTACCCAATCCATTTGGGAGTGAATAAAGTGTAATACCCCGAATCTTAATGTGCTGGTTATAAACGTGTGAAATATGTAATTTATATTTCATATATTGTTAAACGAGTAAGATAATTGTGTGAAAGGTGAAATATCTTGACAAACCTTGGCTAATATAGGAAACCGTTAATATTAATAATTAAATATATTATTTTATTTACCTTACTCCGTTTTTAATGAAACTTAGGTTAAAACGTAGATAAAAATATGCTTGTTCTAACGACATATTCGTCGTTTTATAAAACGTCATATTTTAAAAGTTATACAAGAAAAATGAGTTAAGCAGCTGAATTAATATATATAAGCAAGCTAGCTAGCAGGTCAAGCAGGTAGGTAGGCACGTCAATTGAATCCCACATCGGCGGATTTGAGGTGCCTGCTTGCTTGCTTTAAATAAGAGTCTCAGTAGTTTGTTTAGGTACCAGTTTCGTTAATGGGAATGCTCTAGTATAGAGAATCCTGAGTATACGATGCCCCGTTGGGTGTTGTTAGTAGTCGTTTTTGGAGCGCGAGTAGGAGCAGGAGTAGGGAAACTCTACATCAACGTGCCATAGATAGTTTTGAGGTATACTCTCGTTTAAGTTTATGTCTAGTTATTTATTATTTATTTTTAGTAGTTAATATTAGTTTTATTATTAGTAATAATATATTAGTAGTAGTAGTGTTAGTATTATTTTTAGGTACTAGGGTTATTGTTAGGGGCAGGTATTGGGTAGCCTAGCCTTAGTTAGGCATGGACTGATCAACCATGCTTAAACAAGGCAGTGCTAACCAATATCCAACCATGATAATGACTAGTTAGGTGTACCATTACCTAACCTAGGATTATGTAATTGTGTCAGGACCTTGAGACATAACCCAGTATTACTAGCGGCTGTTAACAATTGCTAATCAGGTGAGTCATCATACTTGTCTTTTAAACTGTGATAGTATACTCGTCCATAACTGGTAATAATGAGAATGCTGCAGTATGCATGTGTCAGTAGGGGTATATGGGATCCTATTATGCTTAATGAGGTGTGTCACTCTGGGAAGGGTAATAAGGTGTTGTACCCATAGGCACTTCGTGCTTATAAGGTCCAGCGACACACACTCATACCTATGTGATGGCCGTAGGGGGACACAGCTGGAGGACCAGTATGTCTCTTGTACGGTGGTTTGTGACAAGTCAAATGTGACCTATAAGGTTCAATGAGGCCCAACCTGACTATAATGTGGTCACATGCCCATATTGTGTATGCATATAATGTAAACTGTGGTCTGTCTTTATAAAAATTGTATAGTATGAGCTCACCAGTATATATCTGACGTCGTTTTGAGTATACTTAATCTCAGGTTAGTCATGAGGAAAGCTATAGGAACTACTTGACAGTTGGGGAGTTTTAGAAGATCAAGGAGTTCTTAGTTGCCAAAAGTTCGTAAATAAATTAAGTGTTGTACTCAGACTATTATAAGTTTTAATGAAAGTAGTTTGTTTCCGTTGTAAGTGTATCAATTGTGCATAATCACCCGGGTTACGGGGTGGGTGTTACAGTTGGTATCAGAGCCCGAGGTTTTAGCGAATTAGGTATTGCAGGAATGCCTAAGCTTTAACCAGTAGTTCTCTAAAGATTAAATAGCACACTCAGACTAGGCCAAATAACATGTTCTCAGGAAAAGTACTTACATAGTCAGTTGAGTGACGCTAGAAGAAGTAAACTATGTTGTGCCTTTCTATGTGCTATATATATATATATATATATATGTGATGTATATAGTTGTTATATTATAATGATGTATCATAAATACTAGTAACTCTTTATACTCATATTCCTATAGGAAGGAGACAATGTCTGAACATAGAAATGAACAAGGGTCTAGAAATAATCAGAATAACAGAAGGAGAGAGGAAGATTCTTATAGGATTCGAACTCCCTCTCATAGTGTTAGGTCCCGGTCTAGTACAAGCATGCGTCTAAATACTGAGGATATCCACAATATAGCTGTGGAAGTGGCTAAGGTAATGAAGAATCCACAAACCGGTAATGTTAACCAATCTGGAGAACGACATGAAGAAAGCTCAGCAGCCTCCACGCCAGTACAAAGGGAAGGAATGGGCGAAAGGAAAAACACTATTGCAACCATGCCACTAGAAGGAAAAGGTGAATATTCCAAATCAAAGGAATGTACTTATAAGCACTTCATGTCCTGTAAACCTCAGTCCTTCGACGGAAGAAAGGGAGCACTAGAAGCTCAAGATTGGCTCAACAGAATGGAGTCGGTATTAGACCTATGTGAGTGTGATGACCGCAACAAAGTACGGTTCGCCGTACATATGTTTGAAGCTGAAGCCCTTCACTGGTGGAACATTATGGTCCGAACATAGGGAAAAGAAAAGGTTAAGGAGATGAAGTGGGAGGAGTTTATTCATAAGTTTCTTGCTAAGTATTGTCCTCCCAGTGAGACTGAGCAACTGGAAGTGGAATTCTTTCAGTTAAAAATGGGAAATAAAACCTATCGAGGGTATGTTTCTCGTTTCAACGACATATCTCGACTGGTTTCTTATTTAGCATTGACCGAGGAACAACTGATCAATAGGTTTATTTGGGGTCTACCCTCTGAAATGAGGGTGTTTATCAAATCCAAATCCCCCAAGACTTTTGCAGAAACTGTTGAGGCTGGCGCCGTCATGGCTGCCGAGATGATTCTGCGGCAGGCGGAATCTAAGTGGGAAGAAAGAAAGGGGGACACCCGGAATAACAACTTTAAAAGGCCTAAAACATTTCCTCAATGTCAAATTTGCAAACGCTTTCATACGGGGGAATGTCGTTTTCCTTGTCCAAATTGTAAAAAGACGGGTCATGCTCTTCAAGAATGCAAGGAAAAGAAGAAGTGTTTCAAATGTGGAGACCCTAACCACATGAGATCTGAATGTCCCGAACTCAAAAGAAATGATAGGACACAACCAAATCAGCCAAAAGGGCGTGCATTTGTACTCACCACAGAAGAAGCCAAGACTAATACAGATGTTATGACGGGTACGTATCTCGTAAATGATGTATATGCGCGTGTGTTATTTGATACCGGTGCAAATAGAAGTCTAGTGTCGACTACCTTTAGACCTTACTTGAACCAGGCGTCCCAAACCCTAGATCATGCCTTTACAGTAGAAATGGCTGATGGAAGTCAAAGAGAGATAGTTGACATAGTTAAGAATTGTAAAATAAGCTTAAACAACCATGTTATCCCTATTGACCTAATGCCTATGGAACTTGGAGAATTCGACATAGTCATAGGAATGGACTGGTTGACACCATATCATGTGGAAGTTATATGTGACAAAAGGATCATCCGACTCCGATTACCCAACGGTAAACAACTAACTGTATCGGGAGACCGCACTGACAAGACTAAGAACCTCATCACGATAGCACAAGCACATAAATGCCTAAGGAAAGGGTATGTTGCCTTTTTAGCATATGTCGTAAACACTACAGAAAAGCAGAAGGTCGAGGATGTGCCAGTAGTAAGAGAATACCCCGAAGTGTTTCCCGATGAGCTCCCGGGACTACCATCGGATAGACAGGTTGAGTTTCGCATTGACCTAGTTCCAGGTACATCACCGATTGCTAAGTCGCCGTACAGACTAGCCCCGACAGAAATGCAAGAACTTCAGAAGCAACTACAAGAGTTGCTTGACAAGGGGTTTATCCAACCTAGTTCGTCACCATGGGGAGCACCCATCTTGTTTGTCAAGAAGAAAGATGGGACGATGCGTCTGTGCATCGATTATAGAGACTTAAATAAAGCCACTATAAAGAATAAATACCCTTTGCCCAGGATCGACGACTTGTTTGATCAATTACAAGGGGCAAGCTATTTCTCTAAAATAGACTTGAGGTCTAGATACCACCAAGTGAAAGTTTCACCAGAAGACATACCTAAGACTGCCTTCAGGACTAGGTATGGCCATTATGAATTTTTGGTAATGCCATTTGGACAGACCAACGCACCTGCAGTGTTCATGGACCTCATGAACAGGGTTTGTAAACCTTACCTCGATAAGTTTGTGATCGTTTTTATTGACAATATCCTTATCTACTCTAAGAACGAGGTAGAACATGAACAACACCTAAGAGCAGTCCTTGAATTGCTCAAGAAAGAAAAACTCTATGCAAAGTTCTCTAAGTGTGAATTTTGGATACGTGAGGTGCAATTCCTAGGCCACGTGATAAATGAATGTGGAATACAAGTTGACCCTGCAAAGATCGAGGCCATTAAGAAATGGGAAGTACCGAAGAATCCCACTGAAATCAGAAGATTTCTGGGGTTAGCAGGATACTATAGAAGGTTTATTCAAGACTTCTCAAAGATTGCAACACCATTAACCACACTAACCCAGAAAGCCTCTAAGTTTAATTGGGGACCTAAACAAGAAGAAGCCTTTAAAACGTTAAAGCATAAGTTATGTAGCGCCCCAATACTGTCACTTCCTGAGGGAATAAAAGATTTTGCCGTCTACTGTGATGCATCTCACTATGGTATGGGATGTGTACTCATGCAAAGAGGCAAAGTGATTGCCTACGCCTCTAGACAGTTGAAGATTCATGAGCGGAACTACACAACCCATGATTTGGAACTTGGTGCCATAGTGTTCGCGTTGAAAGTTTGGAGGCACTATCTGTACGGTACAAAGTGCACTATCTACAGTGACCATAAAAGTTTAAAACATATATTTGAGCAGAAGGAGCTCAATATGCGTCAAAGACGATGGATGGAGTTATTAAGTGATTACGACTATGAGATACAATACCATCCAGGTAAGGCAAACATAGTAGCAGATGCTCTAAGTAGAAAGGAGAAACCTCAGCCAATAAGAATTCGTGCAACCAGAATAGAGGTTAAAACTAGTCTCTTAGATCAAGTTAAGAATATACAACAAGAAGCCTTAAAAGAGAATCATATTGTAAAAGAAAGAATGATTGGGAGACTGAAGCTACTAACAATGGGAAATGATAATATCCTTAGGTTTAACAATAGGATATGGGTTCCTAATTTTGGAAGACTGCAGGATACAATCTTAGAGGAAACTCATAAGTCTAAGTATTCCATTCACCCTGGCAGTGACAAGATGTATAAGGATTTACGGAGAGATTATTGGTGGCCAGGAATGAAGCGATCTGTTGCCCATTATGTGGAAAAATGCCTTACATGCCTTAAGGTGAAGGCAGAACATCAAAAACCCTCTGGATACTTGCAACAACCAGAGATCCCAGAATGGAAATGGGAGAAAATCACCATGGATTTTATTACAAAGCTCCCAAGGTCAAGTCACAGTTATGATACTATTTGGGTAATAGTGGACAGACTGACCAAGTCTGCACACTTCGTGCCAATTCGTGAGGACTATAAGATGAACAAGCTAGCTCAAATTTACATCAAAGAAATAGTCTCACGACATGGGGTGCCTGTATCGATCATATCAGACAGAGATAGTCGTTTCACATCTAAATTCTGGCAAAGTTTTCAACAAGAGTTGGGAACCAAGCTTAATCTAAGCACTGCATATCATCCTCAGACGGATGGGCAGAGTGAACGGACTATTCAGACATTAGAAGATATGCTTCGGGCTTGTGTAATTGATTTTGGTGGAAGTTGGGACACTCATCTGCCACTCATCGAATTCGCCTACAATAATAGCTATCACACTAGCATTAAAGCTGCACCATATGAAGCTTTATACGGAAGAAAGTGTCGAACTCCTATCTGCTGGACAGAAGTAGGCGAAAGTCAACTGTCAGGACCAGAAATCATTGTGGAGACCACCGAAAAGATTCAGCAAATAAAAGAAAGGATGAAAAGTGCTCAAGATCGACAAAAGAGTTATGCAGATCAGAGGCGTAAACCCCTAGAGTTCCAAATAGGGGATAAAGTAATGATTAAGGTATCACCTCTGAAAGGAGTGATTCGGTTTGGAAAGAAGGGAAAGTTGAAACCCCGATACATTGGGCCTTTTGAAGTAACAAGCAAAGTAGGACCAGTGGCTTATCGGCTAAAACTTCCTGAACAGCTGGCAGGAATACATAATACTTTCCATGTATCAAATTTAAGGAAATGCCTAGTGGACGAAGCCCGACAAATACCCCTGGAAGACGTACAGGTTGACGAAAAACTCAACTTCATTGAAGAACCACTACAAATCGAAGATAGGAAGGTTAAAAAGTTACGCAAGAAGGAAATCCCGTTAGTCAAAGTCAAGTGGAACGCACGTCATGGACCCAACTTTACATGGGAACTAGAAAACATAATGAAAGATAAGTACCCTCATCTTTTTAAGTAATGACAAATTTCGAGGACGAAATTTTTGTAAGGAGGGAAGGATGTAATACCCCGAATCTTAATGTGCTAGTTATAAACGTGTGAAATATGTAATTAATATTTCATATATTGTTAAACGAGTAAGATAATTGTGTGAAAGGTGAAATATCTTGACAAAGCTTGGCTAATATAGGAGACCGTTAATATTAATAATTAAATATATTATGATATTTACCTTACTCCGTTTTTAATGAAACTTAGGTTAAAACGTAGATAAAAATATGCTTGTTCTAATGACATATTCGTCGTTTTATAAAACGTCATATTTTAAAAGTTATACAAGAAAAACAAGTTAAGCAGCTGAATTAATATATATAAGCAAGCTAGCTAGCAGGTCAAGCAGGTAGGTAGGCATGTCAATTGAATCCCACAACAACCAGGGATTTGAGGTGCCTGCTTGCTTGCTTTAAATAAGAGTCTCAGTAGTTTGTTTAGGTACCAGTTTCGTTAACGGGAATGCTCTAGTATAGAGAATCCTGAGTATACGATACCCCGTTGGGTGTTGTTAGTAGTCGTTTTTGGAGCGCGAGTAGGAGCAGGAGTAGGGAAACTCTACATCAACGTGCCGTAGATAGTTTTGAGGTATACTCTCGTTTAAGTTTATGTCTATTTATTTATTATTTATTTTTAGTAGTTAATGTTAGTTTTATTATTAGTAATAATATATTAGTAGTAGTAGTGTTAGTATTATTTTTAGGTACTAGGGTTATTGTCAGGGGCAGGTATTGGGTAGCCTAGCCTTAGTTAGGCATGGACTGATCAACCATGCTTAAACAAGGCAGTGCTAACCAATATCCAACCATGGTAATGACTAGTTAGGTGTACCATTACCTAACCTAGGATTATGTAATTGTGTCAGGACCTTGAGACATAACCCAGTATTACTAGCGGCTGTTAAGCAATTGCTAATCAGGTGAGTCATCATACTTGTCTTTTAAACTGTGATAGTATACTCGTCCATAACTGGTAATAATGAGAATGCTGCAGTATGCATGTGTCAGTAGGGGTATATGGGATCCTATTATGCTTAATGAAGAGTGTCACTCTGGGAAGGGTAATAAGGTGTTGTACCCACAGGCACTTCGTGCTTATAAGGTCCAGCGACACACACTCATACCTATGTGACGGCCGTAGGGGGACACAGCTGGAGGACCAGTATGTCTCTTGTACGGTGGTTTGTGACAAGTCAAATGTGACCTATAAGGTTCAATGAGGCCCAACCTGACTATAATGTGGTCACATGCCCATATTGTGTATGCATATAATGTAAACTGTGGTCTGTCTTTATAAAAATTGTATAGTATGAGCTCACCAGTATATATCTGACGTCGTTTTGAGTATACTTAATCTCAGATTAGTCATGAGGAAAGCTATAGGAACTACTTGACAGTTGGGGAGTTTTAGAAGATCAAGGAGTTCTTAGTTGCCAAAAGTTCGTAAATAAATAAAGTGTTGTACTCCGACTATTATATGTTTTAATGAAAGTAGTTTGTTTCCGCTGTAAGTGTATCAATTTTGCATAATTACCCGGGTTACGGGGTGGGTGTTACATAAAGCCACATTATAAAGAGTTTTGCTTGAGGACAAGCAAAGATTCAAGTGTGGGGGTATTTGATGTGTACAAAATGCAACATATAAAGTACATCAATTGTGGCTTAAAACTAACCCTTTTTTAGTACTAATGTTGAAAAAGTATGCTTTAGTCTTCCTTTTGTGTTTTCAGGATTAAATGAGCTCAAAATAACAAAAGAAGCAAAAAGACAACAAAATCTAACAAAAATACAAGAAAAGGAACAAAAGTGATATGCCCGACCCCTCAACAGCATCTCCCCAAGCAAAACAAGAAGGTAGAAGACTGAACACGTCCCGTGCTTAGCGAGCACGGGGCCGTGCCCAAGAAGCAGCAGAAAAGACAAACTTATAGAAGCTTCTATTGCCCACCACGGGGCCGTGCCCAGCGGACACAAGAGCGTGGTCAGGTTGCTGCAGGCGCATTTATTGTAATTGTGAATTACAATTAATGAAGAGAGAGTGTCAGATGGACATGGGGCCGTGCCCAGCGGGCATGGGGCCGTGCCCAGGCTTCTGTTCAGCCTATAAATAGGAGTGCTTGGAGCCATTTCAACTCATCCCTTGGCACACCACCTCTCTCACACTTCACCCACCACCCACCACCACCATAACACCATCATCCACCACCATCATCCATTGTCCATCATAGAGTGTATGAGTCGTCTCGGGATCCAAGATTGATCGTAAGAGTTCTTGACAATCAAAGGCCATGTTATCCTAAGTCTCTTACATCACTTGGTGAAGACAAGTGTTTAGTGTAATACTTTTTATTTTTAATCTTTTGCACTTTTTAATTCGTTTTGTATTAATGACTTTAATTACTAGTTTCTTATGTTGAAGGTGATTCTTCCTTATCGTTTGTCCATGGTGTCTTGGCATTATTTTACTGTCTATATAAAATAAAATATTTTCACCATTCATATCTCCACGGTCTATATGGAGGTATGTTGGCTACCTGGTAGGGGGTTAAGGGAACGGTTTAGTAAGAGTCTTGCCATTGTTCAGTGTATAGATCCTGTAAAGGAGCTGGGTCAAATTTAGTAGGACCTCCTTCAATACCCAAAGGTATTGAATGGCGGGGGTCCAAACTCTTTGATCCTATCATAAGTTAAACTACTATTAAAACTTTAACCCGGCTACTTAGGACTGTATCCCTGCTGACTCAGACTACTTAGCCGAGGGTAACGTCGCCTTCAAAAGAGGGGCCTACCACATTATGCATTAATAACTTAATTAGTTATCTTTCAATAATCCGACCCTTTAGGATTGTATCCTTGCTGACTCAAACTACTGGGTTGAGGGTAACGTCACCTTCAAAAGAGGGGCCTACTACAATAACTAAGATAATCTCTTAAACAAGTGCAAAAGTGCGAAAATAATCAAAGGTTACACTAACACACGAGTCGGATCCAAGTGATTCATCTTGTCTATCTGTTTTTACTTTTATTTTTATTTTCAGCATTTTAGTTAATTTTATTTTCTTAGTTTAAAAATCTTTTTCTAACATTTTGATTTGATTAGACATTGAGGACAAACCGGTACTAAAAGCACTTGTGTCCTTGGACGACCTCGGTATCTTACCAACACTATACTACGTCCACGATGGGTGCACTTGCCCATATGTGTGTTGAGTGTTAGTAAATATCATGTTTTATAAATTTAAAACTTGGCTAAAAAGTGTAAAAGGGCTTAAAATATACACCTAAAACATATACACACTAACACGCATCAGTGTACGGGGTGCAGGCCAGTTCTTGATCGAGTCTACCTTGGATGGATCAACATGAATCCCATCCTTGTTTACCATATGGCCTAGAAAGTGGACTTCTCGAAGCCAAAAGTCGCATTTCGAAAACTTAGCGTACAACTATTCTGTTCGAAGAAGTTCTAAAATAAGCCGCAGATGACGCTCGTGCTCCTCCTGACTCTTAGAGTAGATCAGGATGTCGTCGATGAATACAATAACAAACTTATCCAGATAGGGCTTACACACTCTGTTCATAAGATCCATGAAGACTGCAGGTGCATTTGTCAATCCAAAAGGCATAACCAGAAACTCGTAATGCCCATAGCGAGTCCTGAACGCTGTCTTAGAGATATCCTCATCTCGGACTCTCTGTTGATGGTAACCTGACCTCAGGTCAATCTTTGAATAGTAGCTCGACCCTTGTAGCTGATCGAACAAGTCATCAATGCGTGGGAGTGGATAGCGGTTCTTCACAGTCACCTTGTTGAGTTCGCGGTAGTCGATACACATTCTGAAGGTACCATCTTTCTTCTTCACAAATAATACTGGAGCTCCCTAAGGCGAAGAGCTAGGATGTATAAAGCCCTTATCCAAGAGCTCTTGTAGTTGCGCGGACAGTTCTTCTAGTTCTGATGGAGCTAAACGATAAGGTGCACGAGCTAGCTCGATTTGAAATTTGACCTGACGATGAGGCGGAAGACCAGGTAATTCCTCAGGGAATACCTCAGGATAGTCACGTACAATCGGGATATCTGCTATCTTCTTCTCTTTCTTCGATGTGTCAGTAACGAGCGCTAAAATAGCGGTGTGGCCCTTTCGCAAACACTTCTGGGCCTTAAGAAAGGAGATGATGCTCACTACAGCACAACTCTTGTCGCCTTGAATTTCGAGAGGTTCTTTACCAGAACGGGGAATACGAATAATCTTCTCTTTGCATAGGATCTCCGCTTGCTGCTGGGATAACCAATCCATCCCAATGACGATGTTAAAACTACCCAGAACTATAGGAATAAGATTGATGGAGATGGCCTGACCCGCTAAAACTAGATTACAACCCTTAATTATATGTGTGGCCTCTAGGCTTTTCCCATTTGCTAACTCTACTATGTGCTTGGTGTTCAAAAGTGTTGGGACACGCTTTAACATTTGACTAACTTTTAGAGACACATAACTTGTATCGACACCCGAATCAAATAAAACATTAACATAAAAGTCGTCCAGTAGAAACTTACCCATCACGACGTTGGGATCATTCCTAGCATCACCCTGACCAATCACAAAAGCTCGACCCCTGGCACCGTTGTCTCCATTGTTTCCCCCATTATTGTTTCCGTTCCCTTGGTTGTTGTTCTGATTCTAGTTCTGGTTCAACTGTGGGTAGTATCTCTTGAAATGATCTTCAGCACCGCACTGAAAACACCTCTTATTACCCTGTTGTTGCTGTTGCTGGTTCTGTGGGGCTTGTGGCTGCTGCTGTCGATTCTGGTTTGCAGGACGTGAGCTTCTCCAATCTTTGGCTTCATGACCAAGCTTGTTACATCTCTGACAACGATCTTTGTTACACGGCCCGCTGTGGTGCAAATTACATCGATTTCACTTAGGGTGGTTTCCCCTGTATCCACCCTGACTTCGATTACCTGAAGACTGCTGACTGGGGCTCCTGTACTCATCTGTCTTTCGCTGCTGGGGCTGAGACTGAACCGAAGTGGAACCCTTACTCGAATTTCCATCCCACTTGCGTTTGTTGTCACTAGGAGCATCTGAAGTAGTAGTGATTGTAGCAGTAGTACCAATACGCTTGGGCAGTTTATTCTGTTCCACCGCCTGATCAGTGAGACGATGAGCAAGTCGAGTGACTTGCTGGATGGTGCCAAGATTAGCCGCGGTCACATGACTCTGAATTTCTGGTACGAGACCCTTGAGATACAGGTCGATGCGCTTGATAGGAGGGTCTACCATAGTAGGACACAAGATTGCCAGCTCGTTGGATCTTTTCATATACGCTTCGATTTCCGACCCTGTCATCTTTAAGTTGAAGAACTCAACTTCCAACTTGTGGATGTCATCACGACTACAATACTCTTCTTTAATCAGATCCTTGGAATCGTTCCATGGGGTGGCATTAGCAGCAACAATCCCCAGCATTTGAACCTGAGCGTTCCACCACGTGAGCGCTATTCCTTCAAGAGTACCAGTAGCATACTTCACCCTACGTGCCTCAGGGCATTCACACATCTCAAAAATAGATTCGAGCTTCTCGAACCAGTGGAGGAGGCCTACAGCTCCTTCAGTGCCGTTGAAAGTAGTAGGTCGGCAGTCCATAAAAGTTTTGAAGGTACACGCAGGAGGCTGTGCAAATTGACCTGTCGTGTGTGCAAGAAGTGATAAAGTTAAGCACAAGTGTTGGTTTACGAGAACAGGATCTAAAGATCCTAGAGTAAGTTGCAACGGCAGGTTATACCTCCTGCCTGAGCGGCTGCTAGTGCTGCAGCAACTTGTTCATTGATTAGAGCCGTTAGCTGGGCTTGAGTTAGATTAACGCGTCCACTCATGATCTTCATATCAAAGGAAACATGAGTGAGAGATGGTTCGCGAAAGTGCGATGACAGAAGAGAGTAAACACACATGTGTTTTCAAGCAATAGTGGTTATGTTCATCTAAGCATACCATGAGCAAAGTACTATAGAAAGTAGGCAATAATAACATAAATCGTATCACCTATAGTGTTGAGCCTTGCACGTGGAACGAAGCGTCGTTGTGGATCGTTGAGCATTGTATAGGTTATAGTCTGGTTTTAACAAAAACTTGTTCCCTTATTAAAACCAAGTTCACTATAACCAATGGCTCTGATACCAATCTGTCACACCCCAAATTTCCACTCGCGGAGTATCATCGCTTGGAGGCGTGACTGACCAGGATCAAGCCACCAATCATATTGAACATAGCGTATAAATAAAAGTAGTTTATAAAATCCAACACAATACAATTGGTGTCCAAACAAAACATAGTTTCAGTTGTAAGCGGAATCATAATGTTTATAACCATAACATATGTTTAAGCGTTTCAAAATGTTTAGCATGGCACACAACTGTCCATGTCCCACAACGACTCTTCCCACTCCGATGCAAGCTCCATAGATACCTAACGACCTGCAAGGCATGTAACAGAGGGTCAACAACAAAGTTGAGCGAGTTCATAGAAGATGTTTGTTTTAAAGTAGTTTCTCAAGAACTAAGAGTTTGTTTGCAACTATGCTAAATCAACTTTCCTGGTTTTCCAAACCATGATCAGTGGGGGCTACCCCATGTTATAAATCGCTAGACTAGATGCATATGTTGGTGTCCTTCCCAAACCGAGGACAAAAGTATGTACATGAGTACATAGGTTTAGCGCAGGTGCCCTTCCCAAACCGAGTACAGTGGTACGTAATGAGTACGTAGGTTTAGCGTTGGCGTCCTTCCCAAACCGAGGACGGAGGTACGTATAACAATACGCGTGTTTAGCGAGGGCGTCCTTCCCGAACCGAGGACGAAGTTAAGTAGTCCAGTAGTGGTGAAAGAACAAGTTCCGTTTTAGTTATTTTATCCCATTCCCAATCCACCGGGAATCCCATGCCTTAAGAGTGTGAACTCACCTCGGTTTGCTCGGGAAGATTAATTACTCGCCCAATTCAATCAGTCAAAGCCTAGTATATACACGTACACCATCAGTTTGCATCCTCACATTTCATGTATAGGTACAATCATGGCACATAGTAGTTGTACAAGTCCATGCAAATCATACATCACATATTTGATTCATATCAACACATAACTGTTTTTTTTTTCAGTTTATACTAACGTAGTTAATCATTAACAGGCTTAACAGGCTTTACTGGGTTACTGTACAGTTTACCTACTTGACGAAACATCCCTGTTTCGTTGTGACTTCCCTTCGACGAAACATCCTGTTTCGTCGTAATTACCCTCGACGAAACTCCCTTGTTTCGTCGTGATTGCCTTCGATGAAACTCCCCTGTTTCGTCGTGATTGGCATTTCATCTATTAGGTCAGTTACGTCGTGTAACTGATGATTACCCAGAAATCCCTAATCATCATCATCAGCCGTATCACCTATCATACAGTTATCGTACCTACTGTAAGATCAATGCTACTCGCATCATTGTATCACCACACATAATATCTAACATGAATCCTAAATCGATAGATACTCTTATCCGATCTATTTTGTAATCTGAATGCAGTCAGCGATAAGATCTATTAAACACAATACAATATCAACAGAAACATAAGCAATGAATGTAACCAATTACAATCATAAACGACAGAATTATTAAACTTTCATAAAAACCACATCACATACAATCATTGGATTATCGGCACTACGATTCTAGACTCATAATGTTTACGAAAACCCTAACCTTACACACAAAATCATCACATAGTTATTACATCGAACCGTAGAGTTTTACACTAACTGTGATTGACGGAATTAACAACTTGATCGATCTAGAGGGCTTCGAAAACACAAGATTGCCGTCGCTCAGAGGGAGAACTCTAGGGTTTGATATTTGATAACTGCTGAGCCTTTACGTAACCCTAAGTTGTTAAATATGTAGTTGTAACGTGTTGGGCCCTAACTAGGCTTCGGAGAAACTGGGCCGGCGAAACACCCGTTTCGTCGAGGTGTTTGTAATGAAACAACCCTGTTTCGTCGATCCCTGTTTCCTCAAAGTGGGTTATGGCGAAACGCCCTGTTTCGTCGAACTCATTCAGGTTTAAACAGTTTAAGTTTTTCAAACAGGTTACATGTTATATCAACAAACATATAGATGCAACAATCACAAAACGTCTCAACATATATCAAACACTTGTACAATTACAAGGCAACAAGTCATGTAAGCAAACAACTAAACAATTAACGTGCAATTAATGTGAAGATGGAATCTTGGAAACTCGAGTTGTCACATCTGGGACCATACCCCTTCAAGTCCCCCCAGTCTAGTGTTGCTCCCTTATGCAAGTGCATGTGGGAGGAGTACTGGAGTATGGTGTCTAGAAGGTAGTTCATAGTTTGGAGAAGATTCTAGGCCATGTAGGTGGCTCCTGCTTCTAGAAAATCAAGCCAGGGATCCGGTAGAGTCATGTGACGTCTCTTCCGTACCGGTGAGCAAGTTTCGTCTGATGCGAAATTCTCAGCCTAGGGTTTTGATCTGGTAGTATGGTCTACCTTTTTCTGATGTCATCAGGGTTGGGTGCCACCTGTTGGTGTGTCGAACCAACCTCTGAGATCGTGACTGAGGATGTCGGCAGGGTTTCGAACCAACATTTGAGACGGTGACAGAAGACGTCCGTAACTGCAACTCTAGTTGTAACCCCTGCGGTAGCTGATGCAATGCTGTATGTGCTTTGCTCAAGCTCTATGTTCAGCAACTGGACATGCAACGATGATCCCTACTTTGTGGGGTGTTCATGTTCTTCCAGTTAGCTCTTAAGAGAGCTAACGTCCTTTGCGGTTAAGTCGTTCCTTTGCATTGTTGGCCATGTTTGGTCAAACAACATAGGGTACTTGCGCCATTGTTGGCCGTGTTCGGTCGAGCAATGTGAATCTGGATAATGGTCAAATAAACATGGTCATAGGCATGGCTGTGCCCACCATTGTTTATTCTATCCAGCCGATAAGTGGGCAAACAAAGTCATAAGTAGACTTGTTACCACTGTTCCTTGGCTTGTTGCTCAAGTAGATCCCCGTAGATGATTATGAATCTCGTCCGCACTTGTTCTGTAGCCACTTTCCTTCACGCTTCAATGGGAAGCAGTTTTCCTTGAAGTATCTTCGTTCATCTGTGTGATGACTTAGTCGTGGCTCTTCCGTAGCTACCGATCGCGGAGCTGGAGGTGCAACCGCAGTGACTCATGAGTGTCTGCGGCTTTCTAACAAAAGACACGCTTTAAAAGAGTGTTTTGCTTGGATGCGGCTCTTGAAGGATCAGGAGTCAGGGTTGCTGATGTGCGGTCACGCATCATACTTATCCTTTTCCCTAACGAGAAGATGTATGCGTACCCTCTGTGGTTGTGAACCGAACACGAGGGATTTGAAGCTTGAAGACGTTTGAAGGAGTGCGGTTGGCTTCATCCTGAGAAGAGGTTTTCGCAGTCCAATGAACAACGCTGGTTCTGAGCATCTGACACACCTGTGTGGGCTCGTGTGTGTCATCTCTGCATATTCCATTTGTGCTCGTGGGTATATGAGGATATTAATTATACCCCTTTACATAATGTAGAGACATATATTTTTGCCTTTTTTGAGGGGTACGTAAAAAACGACATGCGGTATGGGTTATGGTGCGGTATACCAGAGGAACTGCATGCCGCTTATATTTGGATAATGTTGTCGCTTTTTTGTTGCATACATGGCTTGAACGCACGTGTGAGTTGGTGAAAGCTGGTAGGATTTCCTGGCATGTGCTGAAACGAAAGGACATTTGCACTGCCCAAGGTCATAAATGCACTGTAGCAGGAGTGTAAAAGTCTCTTTTGTCAGGCGCGTGGGCCGCCACTCACGCGTGGTAACCGTCAGCGGAACCGTCGCTGAACACGTGGCGTCGCATAACTCACCCTTTTCAAACGTGATGATTCGATTACTGCCTCGCATTAATTGCGATGAGTATATAAGGGGAAACCGTTTGTGGTTTCCCCTCACCTGTTCAAAATTTTAAAAAATTTCCGGTGAGAGAAAGAGAGCCCTTCGTCTTCTCTAGTAAACTTGTTTGATATTTCGGTGAGGTTTCTGAGTTTCTTGTGAACTCATCTTCTGTCTTCTTCATTACATTCCTTGATGGCTGAACCATCTAATCCACACAATGCTGAGGGTGAAAACCCAGATCCTTCTTCGCCGGCGGCAGCGGAAGAGGAAGAAGAAGGTGGTGGTGCTACTCGCATCATTGTATCACCACACATAATATCTAACATGAATCCTAAATCACGAGATACTCTTATCCGATCTATTTTGAAATCTGAATGCACTCAGCGATAAGATCTATTTAACATAATACAATATCAACAGAAACATGAGTAATGAATGTAACCAATTACAATCATAAACGACAGAATTATCAAACTTTCATAAAAACCACATCACATACAATCATTGGATTATCGGCACTACGATTCTAGACTCATAATGTTTACGAAAACCCTAACCTTGCACACAAAATCATCACATAGTTATTACATCGAACCGTAGAGTTTTACACTAACCGTGATTGACGGAATTAACAACTTGATCGATCTAGAGGGCTTCGAAAACACAAGATTGCCGTCACTCAGAGGGAGAACTCTTGGGTTTGAAATTTGATAACTGCTGAGCCTTTACGTAACCCTAAGTCGTTAAATATGTAGTTGTAACGTGTTGGGCCCTAACTAGGCTTCGGAGAAACTGGGCCGGCGAAACACCCGTTTCGTCGAGGTGTTTGTGATGAAACTACCCTGTTTCGTCGATTCCTGTTTCGTCAAAGTGGGTTATGGCGAAACGCCCTGTTTCGTCGAACTCATTCAGGTTTAAACAGTTTAAGTTTTTCAAACAGGTTACATGTTATATCAACAAACATATAGATGCAACAATCACAAAACGTGTCAACATATATCAAACACTTGTACAATTACAAGGCAACAAGTCGTGTAAGCAAACAACTAAACAATTAACGTGTAATTAATGCGAAGATGGAATCTTGGAAACTCGAGTTGTCACATCTGGGACCATACCCCTTCAAGTCCCCCAGTCTAGTGTTGCTCCCTTATGCAAGTGCATGTGGGAGGAGTACTGGACTATGGTGTCTAGAAGGTAGGTCATAGTTTGGAGAAGATTCTAGGCCATGTAGGTGGCTCCTGCTTCTAGAAAATCAAGCCAGGGATCCGGTAGAGTCATGTGACGTCTCTTCCGTACCGGTGAGCAAGTTTCATCTGATGCGAAATTCTCAGCCTAGGGTTTTGATCTGGTAGTATGGTCTACCTTTTTCTGATGTCATCATGGTTGGGTGCCACCTGTTGGTGTGTCGAACCAACCTCTGAGATCGTGACTGAGGATGTCGGCAGGGTTTCGAACCAACCTTTGAGACGGTGACGGAAGATGTCCGTAACTGCAACTCTAGTTGTAACCCCCGCGGTAGCTGATGCAATGTCGTAAGTGCTTTGCTCAAGCTCTATGTTCAGCAACTGGACATGCAACGATGATCCCTACTTTGTGGGGTGTTCATGTTCTTCTAGTTAGCTCTTAAGAGAGCTAACGTCCTTTGCGGTTACCTCGTTCCTTTGCATTGTTGGCCATGTTTAGTCAAACAACATAGGGTACTTGCGCCATTGTTGGTCGTGTTCGGTCGATAAGTGGCTGTGCCCACCATTGTTTATTCTATCCTGCTGATAAGTGGGCAAACAAAGTCATAAGCAGACTTGTTACCACTGTTCCTTGGCTTGTTGCTCAAGGAGATCCCATTAGATGATTATGAATCTCGTCCGCACTTGTTCTGTAGACACTTTCCTTCACGCTTCAATGGGAAGCAGTTTTCCTTGAAGTAGCTTCGTTCATCTGTGTGATGACTTAGTCGTGGCTCTTCCGTAGGTACCGATCGCGGAGCTGGAGGTGCAACCGCAGTGACTCATGAGTGTCTGCGGCTTTCTAACAAGAGACACGCTTTAAAAGAGTGTTTTGCTTGGATGCGGCTCTTGAAGGATCAGGAGTCAGGGTTGCTGATGTTCGGTCACGCATCATACCTATCCTTTTCCTTAACGAGAAGATGTATGCGCACCCTCTGTGGTTGTGAACCGAACACGAGGGATTTGAAGCTTGAAGACGTTTGAAGGAGTGCGATTGGCTTCATCCTGAGAAGAGGTTTTCCGCAGTCCAATGAGCAACACTGGTTCTGAGCATCTGACACACCTGTGCGGGCTCGTGTGTGTCATCTCCGCATATTCCATTTGTGCTCGTGGGTATATGAGGATATTAGTTATACCCCTTTACATAATGTAGAGACATATATTTTTGCCTTTTTTGAGGGCTACGTAAAAAACGCCATGCGGTATGGGTTATGGTGCGGTATACCAGAGGAACTGCATGCCGCTTATATTTGGATAATGTTGTCGCTTTTTTGTTGCATACATGGCTTGAACGCACGTGTGAGTTGGTGAAAGCTGGTAGGATTTCCTGGCATGTGCTGAAACGAAAGGACGTTTGCACTGCCCAAGGTCATAAATGCACTGTAGCAGGAGTGTAAAAGTCTCTTTTGTCAGGCGCGTGGGCCGCCACTCACGCGTGGTAACCGTCAGCGGAACCGTCGCTGAACACGTGGCGTCGCATAACTCACCCTTTTCAAACGTGATGATTCGATTACTGCCTCACATTAATTGCGATGAGTATATAAGGGGAAACCGTTTGTGGTTTCCCCTCACTTGTTCAAAATTTTAAAAAATTTCCGGTGAGAGAAAGAGAGCCCTTCGTCTTCTCCAGTAAACTTGTTTGATATTTCAGTGAGGTTTCTGAGTTTCTTGTGAACTCATCTTCTGTCTTCTTCATTACATTCCTTGATGGCTGAACCATCTAATCCACACAATGCTGAGGGTGAAAACCCAGATCCTTATTCGCCGGTGGCGGCGGAAGAGGAAGAAGAAGGTGGTGGTGCCCCCGGCGGGGGCCTACCAGTGTTAAAGTGGTCCAAGGGTCAGTTTGACACCCTGATGACCTGTATTCAAATGCCCCACGAGTATGGGGTTATTCACCCACAGGAAGGTGACACCGGTGCCGATGCTCCGGCCGGTTATGTCACCATGTGGGCCGATTTCTTCGGTGAGTTACCATTGACTGTGTTTGTTGCTGAGATTTTGGAGCATTACAAGCTCCATATCTCCCAACTGAGTCCATTTGGCATGATCCGGATTCAGAATTTTGAGTATACCTTTCGTGCTCTCGGAATAGAGCTTACTGTTGAAAACTTCCGGCGGTTTTACCAGTTGACAGTGAATACTGGTTTCTTTTCTTTTGGTCAGCGTTATGGTAGCCCCAAGCTGATGAACCCTCTCAAGGGTATCACGAAGTGTAAAACCAGATTCTTTTACGTTAAGGCTGTTGCGATTGTTGCCAGGATGACTTTTCGCAATGTGAACGAGACGATCTTAGCGGAAAGCATTGAGGTTGCCGCGGCTGATACAGTGAACTGGTTCCCACAGCTGCGGACCATTGAGTTCAAGAAGTTGGACAACTCGCAGTTGTGGGTGCTGCGGATGATGCTGACCAGGCCGAGTAGGAAGGCAAGGCCCGTTGTGCGGGAGAAAAGTGGTGGTAGGTACTTTTCATCTTGTGCGGTTTCCTTACTTCCCTTTTTGTGTTACTGATATGCAAGTGTTTTATCAGAGGATGCTGCCCTGTGGAGGATATTTGATCCGGACTTCTAGGGCAACGTTGAGATACTGGCGTGTGCGGAGGGTGAAGAAGGTTTTAACCTGACCATCCGCGACAACTTCCCCATCCCTGATCGCGATGCGATGAAGGCACCCCTGCCACAAGGCAAAGGTATAGTCTATAATTTTCTTACTTGCTTTGTAAAGTTCATATTTCTGATCTGCTTGTTTGATGATTTACACGCAGGTAATCTTGGGGCTCTAGGAGATTTTGAGGTGAAAAGTGCCCCCAAGAAGCATGTGAGGAAGAAGCATGTGAGGAAGAAGCATGTGGAGAAAATTGTGCGGGGTCGACATAGGAAAAAACATGAGCCTGCTGTTGTTCCTCCTTTGGTGCCGCAAGCGGCAGGTATCTCTTGTTCTCGTTTCCGCAGATACACCGATTACGTGGTAGTGTCTGACACCCTTGAGGGTTTGGGTGTTCCAGGTGGTGGTGCGGCTGCAGGTGGATCCTCCGCGGGTTCCAAGCCTGCTGATGAAAAGAGGAAGAGAAACACAGAAGAGAAGGCTGCTGGTGCCGGTGAGAAGAAGCGTCCGCGGTTGCAAACGAAACGGACAACTGGTGTCCCACAGACGAAGCCTGCGGTTGAGGCTGGTAAGTGACTTATCACCTTACAAGTGTTTGTCATTGGACTTGTAATTGATAGTTATTTTTGCTTTGTTCGCAGAACTGCAAGATGAAGGTTTCTCCTTGTTTGATACTCCTCCTTCCCCTACGTATGACGCGGCTGCGAATGCAGGGGTGGACAAAGGCTTTACAATAAACCCCTCTGCTAAAGTGGTTACAGAGCCTTCGGTGCAAGAGGAGGATCTTGGGAAGAAGACTCTGGAGCAAATCTTTGATACGGTGGACTCTTCTGATAATCTGATCTTTCTGGGGGATCTTGGGAACTTTAAGTTTGCTACTGCTGAAAAGCAAAAGTCCCCTGCTGCCGAGAAGGCATCCGATTCTGCTCCTGGTGGTGCGGGTGTTGAAGAGCCTCCATTCAGCCTGATGAGTCTGAACTGGAGTTCTATTACCGCACCTACGCGGAAGACCAGAGTATGAACTATCACCGACCCCTTGGAATGTTATGCATGGGGATGATATTTCCACTGATCCCTCCACGTGCAGGGATATTTTGAGTGGTTTGGGCACTCCTTTTGAGGTATTTCGTGCCCACGGCCTGTCTCGTGAGCAACGGATCAACCAACTCTCGTCCATGCTTGTCGGGAGTTCCATAATGGCGAATGCCATTATGGAAGACTACATGGTGCTCAGGCGCAAGGATGAGGAAACTGCTCGCTTGCGGTCTGAGGCTGAAGAGTTGGTGAAAGCTGCTCGTGAGGGTGCGGAGCATCTCAAAAGGGAGAAGGCTGCTTTTGAGCAGTATAAGCAGACTGAGGAGTGGGCTGCAACTGCCGGCGTTAAACAGGTTCATACTCTTGCCAAGTTGCTTTCTGATGAGCGCAAGAGTTGGAAAGAAACACTTTCTGATGAGCGCAAGAGCTGGAAAGAATCTTGGGCAAAACAGAATGAAAAGTTGTTTCGTGTTCGCCAGGAGGTCACTAATCTTAAAGCAGCGAACGCTGCTTTGATGAAGGAGAAGGCGGCAGCTGAGGGGGTTGCCAAAGAGGCCAAGGAGGCGGAGGTCCGCGCTGCCAAGGCTCTTGAAGAGGCAAATGCTGACCGCACCAACTTAAACAAGACTGTTGAGGGCCTCCAGGTATGTGTTGCTTTTGCTCTTGAATTTGTATATTTGTTTCACAAGTATGATTGATTATCTTTGTATACTTGTGTTTTCCTTGTTGAAAGGCTGAAGTGCAGAGCCGGGTGACCATTCTTGCGGAAGTCACTGCCCGCGCGGCCGAAGCCGAAGCGTGGGCAAGGGAGGCTGCCGAGGGTAGAGATAGCCTGGTGTCTTCATTTGATCAACTTAAGGCAGATCGCGATTGGATGCGTGATCACGGTATTAGGCATGTAAGTATCTGGTGCCTTTGCTTTCGTTTAGATTTGCCTGTGATAACCTTATTGCATGTGTTTTGCAGATTGTTGGAGCCATCCTTGACGCACCTGTGAACGCAGCTGCTGTAGAGGAGATTAAGCAGCGTGCGCGGGAGGCTGGTTTTAAAGCTGGCTACAACCGATGTATCAGCCATATGAACCTTTTATCTCAAGACAAATTTACTGATGAAAGGTCTGGGTTCCATGGCGTGGATACTGAAGCGCGTGTCGCTGTTGTTGTCGCAGCGTATAATGACTTGTCCATTTCCGCCCTTGAGGAAGTTGATAAATGCTTGGACGTGGAAGACTATGTGGAGCGCTTGCGGTTGTTGTATGGTGATCGTGGAGAGGAAAAGGAAGAGACCGCTGGTAGTGGCGCGGGTCCCAGCGGTACAAAGAAGGACTAGGTTGGCCTGCGTGCCCTTTTTTGTTTGCTTGATGTAAATGGTAGAACTTTATGTAAATCTCTTGTGCACTGCGTAGGTGTAGAAATTTTTGGAATACAAAGTTTAACCGTTTTTGTTCAATTTCTACAAGTGTTTTTACTACTTGCATGTTTGAACGTATATGAGTTAATGTTATTGTGAATAGCACTAAGTCTGAATGTGCCTTTTGCATGTCTAGTTGATATGCAAGTATGAAGGACTCTACCGGCTGTAAAGCGCGGTTGAGTATACTTTATACCTTTGTCGTATGAGCATTAGTCAATTCCTGTTTTTATCCCCTTAGGGTTTAGGAATTGTGTAGGTTTTGTGAAACCCGTATGTGCATATCCAGCCGGATAGACATTTGATGGTTTGCCTTTGCTGGCCTATTACAATATTTGTATGTGGTCACCACTTTGTGTGGGTATCGCGAATGAAGATTTTGCCAATCTGTTTTTACGGATACCGCAAAGTGGAACACACATTTGTAATAGTAGTAATAAACAATATTGCATTGAATCGTTTATTTATTTATTTGCAAATGGCCTGTGGCCCGATAGGTTACATGGAAAATTTAAAAACATGGCTTACATGTAACAGCGTCGAAGCTGTTGTGCATTCCATGTGCGTGCGATAGGTTCGCCTTCTAACGTTTGTTATTTATACGCGCCTTTGCCTAGGACCTCTTGGATGAGGTAGGGTCCTTCCCACCTGGGGGCGAGTTTCCCTGGGCGCTCAGCGTTAGATGCTTCGTTATCGTGAAGGACGTAGTCTCCCGGGTTAAAAGTACAAACGCGGACGCGTGAGTTGTAGTACTTTTCAAGCTTGGTTTTGTACTTGGCCTCGTTGATGGCAGCGTTTTCACGCCTTTCTTCTAGGAGGTCCAAGTCAAGCCTGCGTTCCTCACTGTTGTCTATCTTGCTGATAGCCAACATTCGGGGTGAGGAGAGACCTACTTCCGCAGGGATCACCGCTTCTGAGCCATAGACCAGGCTGAAGGGTGTCTCACCGTGGCTTTTTTTTGGGCTTGTCATGTGAGCCCATAAGATACTTGGGAGTTAATCGACCCAGCCGCGTCTGGTCTTTCCCAACCGTGCTTTGATGCCTTCGACTAAACTTTTATTGATACTCTCGACTTGGCCATTCCCTTGTGGATGCGCCACTGAGGAGAATATGTGTTCAATGTGTAGTTCCTTTAGCCATTTTTGAAAGTCGTCGGTAGCGAAGTTGGTGCCGTTGTCAGTAACGATGCACATCGATAGACCGAAACGGCAGATAATATGTTCCCAGACGAATTTCCTTGTTATCATAGTGGTGGTTGAGGCGAGTGGTTTTGCCTCTACCCATTTTGTGAAGTAATCAACAGCCACTATGACAAATTTCACCGCACCTACTGCGTCTGGAAATGGTCCCACCATTTTTGGAATGACCATGCGGTAGTGACGGGGATCAGGTTATTCTTGGGGCGCAAGGTCTTGGGAGCATGCCGCTGACAATTGAAACACTTGCGCAAGACTTTGACCGCATCCAGGTGCATGCCGGGCCAGTAGTACCCGGCGTTCATAATCTTGGCCACCACCATGCGTGGGCCCACGTGTATGCCACAGATTCCCTCGTGTATCTCTCTGATAAGGTATGTGGCATCTTGGGGGTCGACGCATCGTAGGAGTGGCCCCAGGTATGATTTATGGTATAAGATACCGTCTCCCATTTGATAATGACACGCTTTATATTGCAACTTACGTGCCTCTGCCTTGCTTTCGGGAGTAACACCTGATTGCAAGTATGCAATGATTGGTGTCATCCAGGATGTTGTACCGTACTGGCTAACATTGACTTGGCGCAGGGGTACTGAGGGATTTTGCAGAATCTCAATGCGTATCTCCTTTGCCAGGTGTTGAAAGCTGGTGGATGCGAGTTTTGAGAGGGCATCGCAGGTTTGTTTTCACTTCTGTTGATATGGCGGATATTGAAGGAAGTGAATTTTGATTTCAGTTGAAAGGCATATTCGAGGTAGAGGATCATGATATCCCCTTTTACGGCATAGTCGCCGCGTACCTGCCCTGCAACTAATAATGAGTCGACGTGTGCTTCCAAATGTTGGACGTCGAGTTTGACTGCCAGACGTAGCCCTGCCAGTAGAGCCTCATACTCTGCCTCGTTATTTGTGCTTTTGAAATCGAGGCGGATTGCATAGGTAAGCTCTTGGCCATCGGGGCTGACAAGTCGCAGACCCGCACCTGCACCATCCTCGTTGGATGCACCATCAGTATATAGTGCCCAGGTTTCTGAGGAGGATGGTGGTGGTGTAGGGTTTTGTTCTTCTTCGCATTGCTGGATGCGATTTGCCGGTACTTCGGCAATGAAATCATCCAGAACTTGGCCTTTGATTGTGGGGCGCGACTTATAGTTCAGCGTGTGTGCGCCCAGCTCAATTGCCCATTTTGCTAATCTCCCAGAGATATCGGGTTTTGATAGGATTGGGCCGATCTTGTAGTTGGTTAACATCGTGATGACGTGGTTTGCAAAGTAACATCGCAACCGTCTCGATGCGTGCACTAGTGCCAGTACCAACTTCTCCATGATGCAGTATCTTGTCTCTGGGTCGTTGAGCATTTTGCTGATATAGTAGACGGGTGTTTGAACTCCCTCTCGCTCCACTATGAGTTCCGCGCCTACCGCGTTGTCCGCGGCAGATAGGTACAAGATAAGTGGTTCTTTCTTGCGTGGTGCGGTTAGAGTTGGGAGTTGTATCAAACACTCTTTCATCTCCCGGAAAGCGCTTTCGGCCTCTGCGGTCCATTGGAATTGCTCCTTTTTTAAGCAATTCCGCAGGGTCTTGATGAAAGGATAAGACTTAGCTGCATGATTGGCTAAGAATCTATTCACTGCGGCTAGCCTGCGGGCTATTCGTTGCATTTCTTTCATCGTGGAAGGCGATGGTATGTGCTCGATCGCCTGAACTTTTTCCGGATTAACCCTGAATCCATCTTTGGTGATGATGAATCCAAGGAACTTGCCTTCCTCCATTCCAAATGAGCATTTCCCTGGATTGAGCTTCATATTGACGCTTCGCAGAGTTTGGAATGTTTTTTCAATATCGGCGAGCATGGTATCCTCTTCCATGCTCATGACGACCAGGTCGTCCATATAGATTTCGACACTTTTGCTGATTTGACCGCGAAAAGTGTCGTTCATCAACTTTTGATAGGTTGCACCCGCGTTGCGCAACCCGAACAACATTTTTGTATAACAGTAATTCCCAGTAGGTGTGCGGAATGCCGTTTTATCTTCTTCTTCGATTGCCATCTGTACCTGGTGATAGCCTTTGTAACAATCGAGGAAACACTTCCATCGAAATGGTGCGAGGTTATCGACTTTCTCGTCGATCTCCGGAAGTGCGTAACAATCCTTGGGGCAAGCTTTGTTCAGATCTTTATAATCGACGCACATGCGCCAGCCCCCGGTTGGTTTTTCTACCATGACTTGGTTGGATAACCAAGTCTGGTACTTGACTTCCCGCAGGATGCCTGCGGAGAGCAGTTCTTGGACCTACTCATGCATCGCCTCGTTCTTTGCAGATTCAAGGTGGCGTTGGCCTTGGATCACCGGCTTGATACCTGGCAAGGTATTCAAGAAATGTTGTGCAATTTTGTGTGGCGCCCCTGTCATGTCTGCGGGTGTCCACGCAAAAATATCCTGGTTCCTGAAGAGGAGCTGCTTCAGGCGTGCTTTGATGCTGTGGGACAAGTCGTGGCCCAACGTGACCGTTTGTTCAGGGTGCCTTGCGTTAAGAACCCATTTTTCTGGTTGGGTGTTGGGGGTGGGCCTTGCTATCTTGGTCGGACGCAGCTCGTCCGACGACATGACCTCTCTGCATGCGTAGATTATCGCGACCCCCGTTTTGGTTGGGAAACCGACAGCAGAGTGGGGTACGGACGTAATCATGTTGAAGTCTCCTTGGGACTCTCTCCCGATAACGACGTCGTATTTGGAGGTGTGAGGTAAAACCATGAAGTTTACCTCCTCCGTTCGTGTGTGCCTTCCGTTGGTGAGGCGCACAGGAAAAGTGATTTGGCCCAGGGGGAATATGGTTTCCCCCGCAAATCCGGCCAAAGGGTAGTCTACTGGCTGCAACCGATTCTTGTCTTCTTGATCGAATTGGTTGAAGCACTGCTCGTAAATAATGTCAGATGTACTGCCCGGGTCGATGAACTGTCGCTCAGTGCAGTAGTGAGCCAGGTAGCCTGTGATAACGACGGCGCTCCTATCGCGCGGTCCGCCTCAGACTTTTGGAAAGACAACTTGCTCGTCTTTCCAATCGTTGTCCGGTCTTCTTGCCGCCTTGCGCGGCCTTCCTTTTCATCCATTGATCATGTGGGTTGAGGCCACATACATGGTCCTCTTACCCGTGGAGGTGCCCTCGTTGTGGGGGGTGATGCGCTTGGTTTGTTTTTGCGCGGCTGGCAGCAGATGTTGCAGCTTCCCCTCTTTAAGGGCTCGTTCAATCTCCAGTTGGACTCCAGTCGGAGACTGATGCAGTTGTTTGTTGTGTGGCCCGAGTCCTTATGATACTCATAGTAAAGTATGAGATCCTGGTTCTTCGTGGACTTCATCGGTTAGGCCGGTCGCAGGAATTGGGCGTCCGTGAGGAGGACGTCGCTTGGCGACTGGTTAATCTCGGTCCAGTTACGGTCCCAAGATTCCTTCTTTGATGCCCGGTTTTCGCGTTGGGCATTGATTGTTGCCCTTGCGTCGGGCTGGTGATTACGCGGGACATATGGTTTAGGATCGCTGCCGCGATTCCACGTGTCTCGATTGCGCTTGGGGTCTTGGCGAGAGGACTGGACTTCCGCTTGGGGCTGTGCCTTTGTGACGTGCGGCTTGAGAGACCGCTGAGTATGGGCGTACGTCTTGACCACAGCCATGACGTCTTCCCATTTCTTTGGCAAGCCTTCCTTGCCGGAGATGGTCATAACCATTTCTTCGTCCTTGACGGCTCGAATAAAATGGTTGCGTGCCATTTGGTCTGCAACGCCGCCTATCTCCAAGTACTCTTTGTTGTAATGGATGACAAACGACTCGAGAGATTCGTTGTCTCCGCGCCAGATGTTCATGACGTCCATAGAATCACGTTCGTGATGTCGTTGCTGGCTAAAATGTGCGAGGAACTTTGCTTACAAGTCCTCAAATGAGGCCAGTGATCCCACTGGCAAAGAATCGAACCAAGCCCTCGCCAGACCCGTGAGGGTCTGGGGGAAAATGACATCAAGTGGGCTCGTCCCACTTGTCGTTGCACCCGGCGCCGGTGAAGATGTTCATGTGGTCGTCCGGGTCGGATGACCCATTGTATTTCCCAATGTTAAATGGGAATTTAGTTGTGGTAACATCGGCGTGGGCGATTTCTCGGACGAACTTGGAGTTTTCGGCCGCCAATTTTGGCCTGTAGGGTTGGTTTTGGTGGCGCTTTGCAGCGCGAAGGTATGTATTGCGGGGTTCAGTGGGAGGAACATAATTGCGTCCTCCCGGTCTACTTCTAGTAGCATGGGACTCCCCGCAATGTGTATGGTCGTCCAGATCGGTACGGCCATACCCTTCATGATGGGACTGTGGTCCCAGCCGGCTATGGATGCCGGAGCCGCGGTGGGTTGTGGATTGCCGCCTGTTTTCGCCATGAGGGGCCAAGCGGCTATGTATTGGGCCCCTGCTATGGGGCCCGTATGAGGAATCATCCTCATTAATTGTGCAGAAACAAGCCGTGACTCGTAACAAGGAGAATAGGGTGGGGGGTGCTCCTTGTTACCACTCTCCATCGTGAGAATCAGTAATTTGTTTGGGAAGCAAAGTGTGATAGTAGTAGTAGTAGTAGTAGTGGTAGTAGTGGTAGTAGTGGTAGTAGTGGTAGTAGTGGTAGTAGTGGTAGTAGTGGTAGTAGTGGTAGTAGTGGTAGTAGTGGTAGTAGTGGTAGTAGTGGTAGTAGTGGTAGTAGTGGTAGTGGTAGTGGTAGTGGTAGTGGTAGTGGTAGTGGTAGTGGTAGTGGTAGTGGTAGTGGTAGTGGTAGTGGTAGTGGTAGTGGTAGTGGTAGTGGTAGTGGTAGTGGTAGTGGTAGTGGTAGTGGTAGTGGTAGTGGTAGTGGTAGTGGTAGTGGTAGTGGTAGTGGTAGTGGTAGTGGTAGTGGTAGTAGTAGTGAGAGAGTTGTGAAGAGATCCCTCAAACTTGGTTTGGGGTTGGTATTTATAGCCGAGGAGTGGAGGAGGGGACAGACTGACGACGTGCCGCCCTTATGCAGGTGTGTCAGGCTTGTCGGTTATGGGGGTGAAGCTACGTCCTACTGCAGTGTCAGTCTGTTGCTTACGTATAGACTGACAGGCGACTGCCAGTGGTGCCACTTGCTATGTGGTGTCAGTCCCACTTGCCTTATCGGCAGGATGCGGTGCCACGCCGCATCGCTGCCTGCGGTAACTACTATTGTTCCCGCGTTCTCACTCTGGCTAAGTTTGTGGGATGCGGTGCCAGGCCGCATCGCCACTTGTGGTGACTGTTGCTGTTGTCCAGATCCCTTGTATTGATGAAAATGTTCACAGGATGCGGTGCGAGGCCGCACCGCTATGCGTACACCCATTTTCATAAACCAGGTAAGGAGATATTCATAGGATGCGGTGCCAGGCCGCATCGCTTATGCCTATCTTTATTTTCCCATCTTTTGACAGATTGGATTCGTCATCTGTGTTCGCGCATGCCCGCACGGACACAGATAAGTTCTTGCTGGTGGGGGTTTTTGATAAGGGTAATGGTCACTCGCGGTCGTGCTGACGCGAGATCTGGGACCATACCCCTTCAAGAACAAAAAACAATTAAAACCCAAACACCTTTCCCCAATCCCATGTTGGAAAATTTGGATAGTGTGAATGAAAATTAATTAATAAAATTAGTAACAAGACTCTTTAATATATGGTGATAAACTCTTGAGTAGAGTTTTTATCATGTCACTTAGAGTAAAATTTCCGAATAGTCCCCGTGGTTTGTCAAAATAACACATATAGTCCCCAACTTTTGGAAATTACATTCATGCTCCCTATGGTTTTACACTTTGTTACTCAGATAGTCCCTACACTGGATGTCCATTAAGTTTTCTAGTTAAGTATAACTAAAATGACAAAAATACCCTTACCATTAACAAATAATAATTATAATAAGAAATATAATTCATAAACACATATCCTAATAAATAAATAAATAAATAACTAAAATACAACCCCATCGTATCCCGGCTTCCACCAAAACCCACCTTCTTTCTTAGACCTCCATTTCCGATCATCTTCTCATGTTGCTTACTTTCCTATTTCCCATGTACACAAGGATAATTGTTCCATGTGATTTAGAAACCAAATCAATTCCAAAAATTTCAGAATCACTCTCCATTAGTATCCACAATGGCAGTTGAAGTTCCAGAAAACAACCTTTTGATGCAGAAGATCATTAGGGTTTTCGACGAAACTAAATCATCACGGGCATCACACATCTGCAAACTCAAGGATCTCACAGCTCTTGTGAGGGAGAGATGTGAGGGGGGTGTGGTGGGTTGGGTTGGGTTGGGTTAGGCTGTATTTATTTATATTTATATTTATATTTTTTTTGTAAACAAGGGTATTTTTGTAATTTTACTTGGACTTAACCAAAAAACTTAACAGTCATCCAATGTAGCGACTATCCGAGTAACAAAGTATAAAACCATAGGGAGCATGAGTGTAATTTCCAAATGTTAGGGACTATATGTGTTATTTTGACAAACCACAGGGACTATTCGAGCATTTAACTCTGTCACTTAATTAGTTTTTATCAGAGTTTATGTCTCTAACTAAACGTATAACTTGGTTTCTATTCTATGAATTCCCTTTTGTTTATCATCTTCTTCTTCCTTTTCTAGTTGGCTTTGTGCCTAGTTTGAATGAGATGGAAAAATATTAAAAAATACATTATATATTCTTGAAGAGTTGTGAGAGAAGAGGTTATTATATATTCTTGAAGAGTTGTTAGAGAAGAGGTGATTACTTGAAGACCTATAAACATTTGAAGACCACATGTTGGGTAACTAAATAGAGTGGGGCACTCTCTACACACTACACCACCTTCGCATCCTTGTTTCTTCTACAAGTTTCAACACTAGAATTTTACCAGATGTAACTTGGGGAGCGTGGCCTTCTCTGGAAGTATATACTGCTTTAGCTATTGTGTCTTGGGAGACAGATGCATTGTCTTAGGTAGTGGCGTGAAATCTGTTTTAAGGGACTCATGTTGAAGAGCCACAATCATCAACACTTGTTTGTTCTTTTTGTAGCAAATTATTGTACAAGAAGATGTGGTTCAAGATCTCATTGAAGCCTACGCAGTGGATCATAGAAGAAGACATGATTCAAAAGTTGGTTGAAGACGAGACAACGAACCATACAAGAAGACGCGGTTAAAGCTCTTGTTGAACACTATGGTTTGAATCAATTTATTTACATATGTTGTATTATAAGTTATTTTCTTTAGTTGACTCTATGTCATACAGAATAGTGATTGTAAACGAGTAACATTCATGTTGTTAGTGATAAATCTATTCAACAAAGTGACTTAGATTATGACTTATGTTTCAGTCCATATGAGTTAATAGTAAAGGGTTGGAGATTAAAGGCAAGCAAATTATGTTCCTTAATTGAATGATAGTAGTTAGCTATGTGCTATATACAATAACTTGTGAGACTTTCCTATATACTATATATTGATGTTTTAGGATTGTGAACAAGTCTCATAATTTTCTGTAAACTAAGGGATGAATGTTGCAAAGTGATATTGTGATATCCTTAGGGTTGTGAAGAATCAGAAAGATGCATTTTTGTTCACATACTAAAGTATTGTAGTCTAACGCATGCTAGACTAGTACTAGGTTAATTATGGTGCTTGAGGAGACTAATTAATTTCAGACATTCAATGCGTATGAACAGAAAAAGAATTTGTGTATAGACAAATTGAGGGAGAATTTTCATTCATTATAAGGAAAAGAAATGTAACTAATGAAGAAAACTTGTTCTAAAAGCTAATGAGGAGAACTCTTGTCTAGGTTCATTCTAGATGGTAACTTAAAATCATTCTAAGTTGGTGATAAACTTATGACAATGGCATGTGTTGCTTTGGTCAGCTCGGAAGCTTTTGTGAGCTAATGTAGAGGTTGATCTTATTTAGTCAAAGGTGTCTAAATTTCTTTATAAGTGAAGTTACAAAAATATTGATCAAATGGCAAGAAAAGTGAGGGATAAGCCATTTAAGAACTAACCCTCTAAGGATATATAGAAATGGTTTTGTGAGAAGTTTTCTAAAAAATGTGTAGAAAAGGAAGAACCTTTCATTACCCCATTGGATGTTATCAAATAACACTTTAACATGGTGGGTTTCTTGCATGTAAATCTAAGAATTTTAGCAATAATGATTTTTTTGTAATCCAATCTATAATTACGAACATCTGATTAAGTGGAGGACACAAAGGTCATAATACATAATAGAAATGTGTGTGCATTAAACGATTTGTGTATACTTCAAAGACAAATATTAGATTCAAACTGAGACATGAGGTTACGGTTTTACATATTGATAATAGCCAACATTAACTTACGAGTTAAGAACACATCATGACAAGTGATCTCAACTTCAAAGTTATTTGTACTGACTTAGAGAAATTCAAAAGTAAATTTTGGATCCCACAACCTAAGGGTGGATGAGAGATCAAGTTGTGGAATGAGAGTAAAGCCCATGGAAAGAGGGTGTATGATGGAAACCTAACTTAGTTGACTGGAGATCCCAATATCTAAGTTCAATAGAATAACTAATTCATTTGCATAAGGGTGGTTACTATAGGGGCATGTCATATATGTATAAGCTAGTATATATGGTTGGTTATATATACCCCCTAAAGTATAAAAGGGTGTTTAAATACATCATAGTCCATTCCTATGACATTCTTTGACAACGTGTCAGGCTAATCATAATATGTGGTAAATGATTTGGGTAAATCATGATAACCATGATGCTTTTTCTTCAACAAGTTTAAACACTAGAATTTTACTGATGTAACCTTGGGCGCGTGGCCTTCTCGGCAGTACAACCGCTTCGGTTGTTGTGCCCTAGGAGACAGACGTGTTGTCTTAAGTAGAGGCGTGGAGTCTGTTTTAAAGGACCCGTGTTGAACACGAATCCTCAACCACAAACGTCAACACTTTTTTGTACTTTTTGTAGAAATTATTGTATTATTACAATTTACACAACTTAAATTATAAATAATTTGAAATGAAAGGCTACATATGAAGAATATGCTAATACTACTAAATCTTGAATATTAGCTTGAGCACAAATTTTATTAATGATATCACTTTAATACGTTGTTTTGTTTTTTGTGCATAGAATAGTAAAGTTTAACTTTTTTAAAATGATCACAGAATTTTTATACTATGATGTTTAACGACTTCATTTATTTGGTTTTTTTCCTTTGGTTGCTATACTGAGTGTCTGTATCGTACAAGTACCATAACGAAACAAACAATACTGTGTAGAACTGAATTCCCGTCGCATCACGCGAGGGATACCCGTAGTTATTACTTTAAATTATATATTTGTTATTGTTAATAACTAAAATAGATCAAACTCATCCCATTAGTTTATCTCAGTAGTGATCAGATGTAAACTCAAAAAACTATATAAATATCTTCTACAACAATAAGACATAACTTAAATTTTTTTGTTGATCTTAAATTACAACAACAAATTAAAAGATAATTTAACTATTAAATAAATTAAGTAATTAAAAGATAATTTAACTAGTATAAATAAATTAAGTTAATTTAATTTAAAAGTATATATATATATATATATATATTTTTAAAATTATCGGCAACTATATCTAGCCATTTATTATTATATATTTGTTAAATTATCGATAACTACATTTAGCAATTTATTAATATATTATTTAATAATATTATATATTAGAGACTAGGTTATAACCCCGTATATTACACGGGTCGAATAAATGAATTTTATATACTAAATAATAAAACAATATATCTTTAAAAACCTCCTTTATTGCACGGGTTGAATAAATTTAATTTTATATATTAAATAATAAAAAGTTATATCTATAAGAACCATATTGTACGGGTTGAATAAATATAATTTTATATACCAAATAAAAAGGTTATATCTTTAAAATCACGTGTATTACACGGGTTGAATAAATGTAATATTGTCTACCAAATAATAAAATAATACATTTTTAAAAAACCTCATTTATTACACGAGTTGAATAAATGTAATTTTATATACCAAATAATAAAAAAAAAGTTACATCTTTAAAAATATGTGTATTACACGGGTTGAATAAATGTAATTTTCAATACCAAATAATAAAAAATATATATATCCTTAAAAAAACCCTGTGTATTGTAGAAATTGAATAAATCTAATTTTATATATCAAATAATAAAAAGTTATATCTTAAAAAACCTCATGTATTACACGGGTCGAATAAATGTAATTTTGTATAGTAAATAATAAAAAAGGTATATCTTTAAAACACCACGTGTATTACACGGGTTTAATAAATCTAATTTTATATACCAATAATAAAAAAAGTCATATCTTTCAATATACTAATGGATAATACTCGATACGCGATTGATATGGTGATTGTGAAGATTGGTTATTGAAAAGAAGATATGTTATTCAAGAAGCAAATTAGCATCTATTTGAGTGATAAAATGTTGGTACCAATTCCGACAAATTGATTCATAAATTTTGTAATAAAATTGATATAATAATTTTTTTAGTAATGAAAATAAAAATATTTCATATATTAATACAAAGTTTGGTTTTCGTGATAAACAATTTGTTCTATCCCCATCCATTTAATTTTAGGGGCCAAAAGAGTTAGAAAAAAAGACGTTGGGGTCCAAAAGGGTTAGAAAAAAGACGTTGAGGGCTCAGATGTTAAAAAATTTCTTTTTGGGCTAAAAGGGTAAAAGTGATATAACCACAGGGGCCAAAATAGTAATTTACTCTAATATCAAATTAGATAACTAAGTTTGAATTTGAAGTAAATAGATAAATATAAAAATAAAAATTAAACTAAATAATATTTAGTAGGAGAATTATCTATAATTTATTAGAAGAGATTAAACTAAAATAATAATTATCCATAAGACATGGCCTAATATGATGACAAGTGTCCACAAAATGGTTTCTTTTATTATATAGTATAGATATAGATTAATAATATTATTAATAATAGCATGACATTAAGGGAAAGGATCAAATAGAAAGTTTATTTTGGCTAGTAAGTGTAGGAAGCAATAGGATTAGGACATGTGGCATCATTTAAAATAAAGAAAACAATGGTATTTTAGTCAATCCAACCCTTTCTTCTTCCTTTTCAAAACCCAGTAACTTCAAAACCCACCATTTTCAAAACCCAGTAATCATTACATTATAGTGCGATTTTCATCACCAATCAATGATTCAAACACTCGATCAACGTGTTCTTCAGCTTTTTTGAAGAAAACCCAGTTTAATTTCATACAAAATCTCGTTCGGTGATTTTGAAGATAATCACTCGATCCGTTTGATTCGAGCGCTGATAAGTGTTTCAGTCATTCAAAATTCATCAATTGTTGAAGAAATCACTTCGGTCCAAGTAAGAAATTCTTTAATTTCATTTTTACGATCTGGGTTTTTGATTTAGTCATTGCGTTTTACGATCTTGGCGGGGGGTAGCGGGGTCCCAGGGGCGGCAGCCCCTGGCGGGGTCCAAGGGGCAGAGCCCCCTGGCTGGGGTTGAGCTAGTTCAGATAGTTTACAGCACAGACAAAACTATTGTCATGGTTCAATGAACACTTTCTTTGGCGTTTTTAGGCAATTGTGTTTTAGAACTAAAACACTTTTAAGTGTTTTCTGGCCATTGCGTTTTAGAAAAACACATTCTTGAAGTGTTTTTGTGCATTGCGTTTTAGGTAAAACACTTGTTTAGGTGTTTTTAGTCCATTGCGTTTTACAGAGAACACTTTCTTTTGTTTTTTAGGCAATTGCGTTTTAGAATGAGTCATTTTTAAGTGTTTTCTGGCCATTGCGTTTTACAAATAAGACATTTCTTTGTGTTTTTGGTGCATTGAGTTTTAGGTAAAACACATTTTTATGTGTTTTCAGTCCATTGCGTTTTAGAAAACAGACATTTTAAGTGTTTTCTTGCCATTGCATTTTAGAAATATGACACTTGTTTGTGTTTTTGATGCATTGCGTTTTAGGTAAAACACATTTTTATGTGTTTTTAGTCCATTGCGTTTTAGAAAGTATATTTTCTTTTGAGTTTTTAGGCTATTGCATTTTAGAAATAAGACATTTCTTTGTGTTTTCTGGCCATTGCGTTTTACAAATAAGACATTTCTTTGTGTTGTTGATGCATTGCGTGTTAGAAAAATGTCATTTTTTAGGTTTTTTTTTCATTGTGTTTTACGTAACTCGGGGTTTTTCTATTGCGTTTTACGCAACTGGGTTTTTAATTTTTTTTGAAAATATAGCAATAGTATACTCGTTTTAAAGATAAAAAAACACTCGTTTTTTCGGTGCAATTTTTATAAAAAAATAATGTCGTATGAAAGATTTATTAAGGTTTAAAAATGGGGGGGAGGAATTGGAGGAGAGAGAAATTATTGCCTTGGATTTACTAGAATGCCCTAAACAAACTCACGCGCCTCTTTTCTGCCCTTCAATTTCCATCATTTAATCTTAGCCCTTAATTAACTAAATGGATGGTCAAGATCACTTCCTAGCCTTCTTAGCCAAATTAACTTTCTATTGTATCTCTACCCATGACATTAATTGAAATCCTTTATTAAAATTTAGATAAAATAACATTAAAACTAAAGGTTTTAATCAAACTGAACCAGCTATGTAGGTTATGAGGTGCGGTCATGCCTTCCCCCTTCTTCCCCAAGTCCACATCAGCGCTAAATCACCCTTCCCTTCTAGCTCACCATCCTCCCCCAAACATGGGCGTGGTTCCCCTTCTTCCTCCTTCTATCTTTTATATTTTTATTTAATGTATTTTTTTAAAAATAGCATTTTTTATTGGTTTAATCCATTTTATTTAGAGTAAATTTCCAAAATTGTCCCTAAGGTTTGAGCATATTTGACAGTGTCATTCAAAAGAACTTTTTTGTACCATTTGGGATTTTTTTGTCATTTTCATTCAAATGTCTAACTTTTGACAAAATTGTATTCGGGATTTTTTTGTCATTTTCATCTAAATGTTGTTTGATAGAAAAAACAAAGCAAATTAGACGTTTGGATGAAAATGGCAAAAAGTCTCAAAAGTGAAGGCCAATATGGTATAAAAAGTTGTTTTCAATGAAACTAACAAACATGCTCAAACCTCAGGGACAATTTTGGCAATTTACTCTTTTATTTGTAATATATACAAAATATTTTTAAGAAATTTAAAAATTGCATAAAAAATTTAGAAAACTACAAATAAAAAATAAACACAAATTACATACTAAATACATAAAAGAAATTTTGCCTAAGCATACGAACACCACTTCTCGTCATCAACGGAATCGACATGGAAGTTATTCTAGATATGGTCGATTAAATCCGCAAGTAGGTTTCCATGCACACAGTGGCGAAGCTTGACCATGAAAACGGGGGGGTCGAAAACGTATATACCCAAAAAATTCTATAGAACCGGGGGGTCGAAAACGTATATACCCAAAAATTTCTATACGAAAACTACATATATAACACTACTGAGCGAAAAGTTCGGGGGGTCGGGCGCCCCTCCCGGCCCCTCTTAAGCTACGCCCTTGCATGCACATACTCATTGCGTAACACCCACGTATTTGAGTCTTGTTGCTCCTCATCAACCCCGACACAACATTCTCATCAATGTCATTCGGATCGTATTCGCATATTGCTCGGCCATCGTCTTCAATAATCATGTTATGTAGTATTGTACAAGCCTACATGATGTATCTCAATATTTTTGGTTCCCATGCACGAGTTGGTTGTATTATCCCCCATCATGACTTTATCACACCAAACCCATAAATATCACCACACATAAATTAACCGCGCCATGCATTAGGGCAAATATGCCATGGCCAATGCGTACATCCAATATCTTCTAGCATGCAAGGAAATCATTGTTTTTCTTCATGGAATGGGTAAAGCTTTTCAATTTCCTTCTTCGTTGGTCTACACAAATACACTTTGCTATACAGGTTAACGATACCTTTGGAAAATTCATACAAACACTCCCGACTCATTCCAGCAGACATCCTAAAATATTCATCTCATGAATCACTAGTAGTGCCATACGCTAATTGACGAAGTGTAGAATGCATTTTTGAGACGTAGTAAAACCCCTTTTTCCTCTAGCATCATAGCGTAATGTGAAAAGTTCATCATAGTTAGCTTAATCATTGGCAATCCGTATGAACAATCGGGGACTCATTTGAAACCAACGCCTAAATTGTTCGTCAGTGTACACACAATTTTCAGCAAAATAGTCACCCACCAAACGATCATGTACACCTTAAATAAATTTTGAAAAATAACTTTAATAAATTATACAAAACAATCCTAAAAATAAATAAAAAAATTTCTAACACCAATTAATTTAAAAAATATAAATTGTAAAAAAATAATATAACTTCTTGATCTCTATTTAACACAACGGCCCTTGTTTTTGGTTGTGAAGTTCCTTCGTCTTCGCCATCTTCTTCCGTCTCGACAATAAATTTCGTCGTCTAAATCATTGTGCTAAGAAAAAAATTTGCAGCGTTTTCCTCTTATGATGAAGAACTCATGGCAATTTTTTTTTTTTTTATAAATATAGATGAAGGAGAAGAATATATAAAAAATGAAGAGTATGGTAAGTTTTTTGGTATAAAAGCCAGATATATATAGAGTTTAAAATAAAAAAATGACTTTTTTATAATATAGCTATTGTACAACGGTCAAATTAAAAATAACATTAAAAAATGATCATCGGGGAGGATTCCCAAGTTCACCGAATGGATGTGGAGGGGGGGGGGGGAAGGGGCAGTGTTCCTCAGCAGGACCGAAGCCACCTCAACGCCCCGAGGTGCTCCCCATGCCCACAAGACTAGTTGGTCTTAAATTACAACAACAAATCTATACATATAATAAAAGAAACCAACTGTGGTACACATGGCACATTCTAAGGGCCTTTCTTTGATTTTCCCATCCATAGATAAGAAGGAATCGATAATAACAAATTTAATATTTTGTTGATGTTATCTTGATCTTATTAAGGTAATATATCATAATTCATAAAAACTAGTTTGTTGATAATAAAAATATTATATTAATAGAATGAAAAAGTGGTAATAGTTTCAACGTAATCTTATAAAAATTGATAATAAATTAACTATAGATGTTTCAATGTAATCTTATACAAAATAATATTATAATAATGGAATAAAAATCTTCCTATAAACAAAAATCTTTTTTGACACGTTTCACTTCCTCATGCTTTCTCACCTTATTTTTCTATTTATCTATGTTAAATAACAATAATAATTTTAAACTAAAAATTAGATAAGAATAAATATTTGTTTTTATATAAATAATTTTAAACAAAAATTTAGATAAGGATACACCTTTTTTATAAAATTCATTTACTATATAAAAGAAAATAATAATAATAATAATAATAATAATAATAATAATAATAATAATAATAATAATAATAATAATAATAATAATAATAATAATAATAATAATAATAAGAACAACAACAACAACAACAACAATAATAAAAAGTAAACAATACTAAAAAACTTTTTACAGCTTAAAAATTTAGATACACCTTTTTTTATAAAAGATTTTCATTTACTATATAAAAGATATAATAATAATAATAATAATAATAATAATAATAATAATAATAATAATAATAACAATAATAAAAAGTAAACAATACTAAAAAACTTTTTACGGCTTATCATTAACAAAATAATTAAATAAATAAATAAATAACATTAAATAATAATAATAAAGATAAAAGATAAAGATTATATATTAACAATATTAGTTTGATATAACAATAATAATAATCTAATATATCATCTATAATAATCTGTCTACTATAATAAAAAAAACCAACTTTTGGACACGTGTCACTAATTGAAAGTATTCTTAAATCTATACTTATCTTATATTAATTAAATAAATAAATAATAAATTAATATTAAATCCTATCATATTTTAATAAAATATTATCCTCAAATCTAAATTGTTAATTTAATATATTTTTAAAACAAATACCTCTCTTTCGTACTTATCTTATATTAAATATATAAATAATAAATTAATATTAAATTTATCCTAATTTATTAAAAATATAACTTTTTTTTTTATTATTTGGTGTACGAAATTATATTTATTCAACTCGTGTAAAATGCTAGGTTTTTAAAAATATTTTTTTTTTATTATTTACTATTCAAAGTTACATTTATATAACCCGTGTAAATTGCAAAGTTTTTAAAGATATAACTTTTTATCATTTGCTATGTAAAATTAGATTTATTCAACACGTGTAATACACATGGTTTTTTAAGGATATAATTTTTTTTTATTATTTGGTAGATGTTTCAACCCGACTATACATGGGTTTTTTTAAAGATACGACGTTTTTAGTATTTAATATACAAAATTACGTTTATTTAATCTGTGTAATACACATGGTTTTTAAAGATATAACTCTTTTTTAGATTTATTCAACATGTGTATATACAGGGTTTTTAAGGATGTAATTTTTTTATTTGGTAGATTTATTCAACCCGATTATAGATGGGTTTTTTAAAGATACGTCGTTTTTAGTATTTAGTATACAAAATTACATTTATTTAATCTGTGTAATACACATGGTTTTTAAAGATATACTTTTTTTTATTTGATATATAAAATTACATTTATTTAACCCGTACAATATACGAGGTTTATAAATATATAACTTTTTATTATTTAATATATAAAATTACATTTATTCAACCCGTGTAATACACGGGGTTGTAACCTAGTTAAAATATAATTCAACTATGATAAATAAATTAAGTTAATCTAATTGTTAAACCCTGCGGTGTGGTTGGACTGGATTCAGATCCTTCTTTTTCTTCTGATATCTGATTACTTATCCATTTACGAATTTATACTTTGGGAATGTTTTAATACATTGTTCTAAAACAAGAAGTCTTAGGAAGTGTATCAAACGAACTCCGATTGAGCTCATTCTAGCATTGTTGGAACTGTCTCGTCAAACTGTACGATCTTAGATTTCAGGTTTTCAGCTTTTGGATTTTTACCTTGAAGATTTTAAATTTTTTTTTAGATATATCATTGTGTCTTATTATTTGGCATTGTGTCTTTTTTTAGTTGCGTGATTGTGTGTTTTTTGTGATTCACTGTGTCTTTATTCCTCGGTATTGTGTTGTATTTCTGAATATTGTGTTATATTTGACGATCCATTGTTTCTTTAGAGTTGATATTTTATTTATACTAAAAAATAAATTAGTTTTATATTGTATTTTAAATTAATTATATATATTATGTTTAACTTACTAATAACATGATCAGGTTTCTACAACGTGTAGGGCAAGTGAATTGTTAAGAAAATCGTTTTAGTGATCGGTTAAATTATAAAAACATTATAGCATTTCACCAAATAAATATATGGTGTTTAAGTTTATGGTAAGATGACCAATGGGGGTGGTCCATTGTTAAAGACAAAGCTTTTAAACATCTGGGTTTGAGAGAAGGAGATATTGGATTCAAATTCCACATGCGACATGGATTAAAAGAAGTTTGTTGTTAAAAAAACAGTTTATCGCAAGACATATTGAAAGAAAAAGGTACTACAAATGTCATAAAGGAATTGTTAGATATACGACAAGAAGCTTCAAGTTCCTTCTAGTTCTAGGGTTTAGGTGATGGTGATCCTCGATTATCTTTATTATACATGACATGTACCCATCAATTCGGATGTGACTAGGGTTCATCGTGAGCCGAGCCGAACCGAGCTAGGGCAAGCTCGGGCTCGGCTCGATTATAAACCGAGCTGGCTCGGCTCGGCTTGGATTTGAAACCGAGCTGAAAATCTAAACTCGGGCTCGGCTTGGTTTTAAACCGAGCTGTCTCGGCTCGGCTTGGTTTGGCTCGATTTTAATAATAAAAGTTAATACGTAGCTCTCAAAATTCAGTATTCTAAAATATTATTCAATATTTCAAAAGAACATATTCAAAATAAGTTAAACCTAATACACTACAAGCCAAAATCACGTTCAACAACGCAAAATAAGTTTTATATTTCAAGTAAATACAATATTTGTTCATTAGCACGGCAAACAACCTTTAAATATGTCGTAGATATCAAACTACAAGCCTAAATACATGTAAATAATAATCACTTTTTTTGTAATATATTATATGTATATAAAAATACAATATATTATAAGTAAAATAATTCGAGTTAAGCCGAGCCGAGCTACCAAGCGAGCCAAACCGAGCCAATTTGGCTCGCCACGAGCCGAGCGGAGCTAGGCTCACTTTCTAACCAAGCTGAGCCGGCTCGGCTCATTTTCAAACCGAGCCATGTCGAGCGAGCTTTTTTCGAGCTAAATCCGAGCGAGCTCCGAGCCACGAGCTTTTTGTACAGCCCTAGATGTGACGCTCTCAAAATCATTTATTACTGGTTTACTCGTTTTCTTATTATATTAACAACAGTAGCTTATGTAATAGGTGTTCTCGTATATTACACATGTTATATTTTGTTTATGTTTATGATGGAATAATGAAAATATCAAACTTATATTGTAGATTATGTCGATGGGAAGCTTGTGATTGCCATATATAAATAAACACATATGAACAACTTAGTTCTTGTTATATGTTAAAAACTATGAATGAGAAAAGATTGAAGCTTAATTACGGTTTGTGAATCATTTACGGTGCTCAAAATTAGGGCTATAAACGAACTGAACGTTCAGCGTTTTGTGAATTGTTCGGTGGGAAGTTCGTCTATGTTCTTTTGTTTAATAAATGAACAAACTCGAACAAGTAATTTCGTTCGTTAAAACTTAAACGAACGAAAATGAACAGAGGTTGTGTTCGTTCTTTTATACTCGTTAACGTTCGTTAGTGTGTTCATTTATGTTCGTTTGTTTATGTTTATTTGTTCGTATAAAGGTTTTTATATGTTGTATCTTTGTTTTATTTTATATATATATATATATATATATATATATATATATATATATATATATATATATATATATATATATATATATATATATATATATATATATATATATATATATATATATATAGAGTAGGGTTCCTACGGAAAGTGTGTTTTTTCTAGAAAGTCTAGGAAGCGATCTTGTCCATCCGATTGGTGTGTTTAAGGGTTGAGATCAAATCAATGGCAATCTTGTAATAATTTACTATATTTAATAGATTGTTTTAAATGAGGAGGGGCAATTTCGTCCTTATGTGTGTTTTAAATCAATCAAAAATAACCGTCAGAGATATCACATCTCCTTAATACACGCCATTTTCCCTCTCTCTCTTTCTCTCTCTAAAATCATACCAAAAATACAACGAAAACCCTCTAAAATCATACCAAAAATACCTAAAATCATGGATCAATATAAGAGATTTACCAACTTCTATATACGTAAGATCTTCCCAACATTGTGTTATGTGTTTTAGTAGGCGATTAGGGTTCAGTCGTGTTCTACATTGAAGTAATTGATGTTTGAAGGGAAGAGATTCAAAGAACAGAGGGATTTGAACAAGATGGATGGAAGCAGATATGAAGTCGCCGGAAGAAAAGTTGAAGTTGCTGGAAACACAGTTTAAGTCGCAAGAACCCTAGGTGTGTGTTTAAAATAACAAATGTTTGTAGGTATTCCGTTTGTTGTGGATGACTCTGCTTGCTGGGGCGAAATCTGCTGATGTAAAACACATTTGTATGAATCTGCTTGCTGTTAAAACACAGCTGTATGAATCTGAATTGCTGTTAAAACACAGTTGTATGAATCTGAATGATAAAACACATTTGTATGAATCTGCTTGTTGTTAAAACACAGCTGTATGAATCTGAATTGCTGTTAAAACACAGTTGTATGAATCTGCTTGCTGTTAAAACACAGCTGTATGAATCTGAATGATAAAACACATTTGTATGAATCTGCTTGCTGTTAAAACACAGCTGTATGAATCTGAATGATAAAACACATTTGTATGGATCTGCTTGCTGTTAAAACACAGCTGTATGAATCTGAATTGCTGTTAAAACACAGTTGTATGAATCTGAATGATAAAACACATTTGTATGAATCTGCTTGCTGTTAAAACACACCTGTATGAATCTGAATGCTAAAACACAACTGTATGAATCTGCTTGCTGTTAAAACACAACTGTATGAATCTGAATGCTAAAACACAACTGTATGAATCTGCTTGCAGTTAAAACACAACTGTATGAATCTGAATGTTAAAACACAGTACCAAGAACATGCTGATAGATTCCAGTAAGAAAACGAAGGAAAGATTGATATTAAGTGAGATAAAAAATCGAAAACAAAAAATTCCGAAATTTATGGATAGTTAGATATTGAAGATAATTTCCTAAAATAAAAATAGATTGTGAAAGTACATAAATGCCCTTTTAGATAAAATCCTTCAATGCCACATGTCGCGTTCTTATTGCTTCCTAGACTTTCTAGGAAAAACACACTTTCCACCCAACTCCTACTATATATATATATATATATATATATATTAAGCCCATTAAGTCTAACCAACTCTTAAATCAATCTCCACCATTGGATTTGGCTGAGATTAAATCTCAGCCACTTAAACTCACAAAAATAACTAGTATGGTGGCGGTTGTGAGCGGTTTCTTGCAGTTTCCATAGCTGGTGTTATCTCCGTCTTTCTCTGCCCACGTCGCCGATAACCTCCATGTACATTTCCTAACTCCTATTTTTTCTCCCCAACTGTAGCATGTAACCTTCATATACCCTTCCTTTTGTAGCAGATCTGATATATACACACACATAGATGAGCTTTCTTCTATCATGATCTCAAACCTTCATTCAAGCATTATTCAATCGCAATCTGGTAAATATTAGATTTAAATTACGGTTTCTTATGATTATAATTTTTGTGTTTGTGTTTGAAATTGGATGAAATGGCCAATCGCTATTGTAATTTCTTCTACTGTGCCACTAGATTTCTCCTCAAATTCCTAGCCCCTTTCTCCATATTCATCAAATATATGTCTAAGCTTAACACAACCACCACAAATGGCATTATCCTACAGGGGCTTAACCTTCAAGCTTCATGTTCTAAAGTGGTCAGGTATGTTCCCTGTTTATGATTTTCATTTTAGACGATTTTTGTTTTATTTTGGATTATGTAAGTTGTTTTGATTTATGATTAGTTCACACACATAGATTGTGTACAAAGATAGTGTGATGAGAAAGGGAACACTAGTTGTGAAATCTATCTATATGTTATATGTTAGGTTAATTCTTCTATTCATGTTCGTTTTCTTCAGTTATTGATTTAATTTCCAATTTCATGATTGTGGAAGGATCAGATATGAAACCAGCACACCTGAATGGTAAGTTTAAAAAATGGCAATAATTTTCCGAACTATTTAGTCGATATGTGGGCTAACCAAACTGCGTTTCAGAGTTGGCTAATCATTACATGAAAGGCAAATTAGGTGCCGGCAAGTTCAGGACCAAGATACAGTCCAAAATGGTCTGAATAATTCAAAATTCCTATTGCTTCTTGGGATTCACATAATTTTCTTGAAATTGGAGTCTCTGATAAATATTAACTTGTGACGGCCCCCTTGGTATGTTTTCATTCAAAATGCATTGATCGTTGGTTTGAACTCATGTTCATATGATTGAATTTGCATATTTTATGTAGGGATTTTTGTGCAATGTTTAATGATCTTAGAGAGGGCCAGAGACATGACATGACATGTGGTTGCCTATTCAGAACATAAAAATGGGAAGATTGCATCTTGAAGTTAGAGTTATTGAAGCTGATGAAAAGGTATTTGAACAACCGTGTGACGGTGATGCACCAAATAGTGAATTCCAGAAAAAAGACAGTTCATGTAAACTCTTGAAAAATCTAAAGAAATAAAGCAAATTATCTTGAACCGATTAATGTCGAAGGGCGAAGAGAGACTAGCATATGGGTTCACTTCCCGGGTGCTGATGTGGCATAAGTCTGGTTTGGGAGCCTTTTGGTTTCCTAGACTCGGTCTAACCATGTGATTTTAAATTTATTGTGTTCTTAGATTCTTTTAGCATTTGATCTCTAGACGTATTAAACTGATCCGTAATTATTGGTAATTCTAACACTCTTTTGGTGGATAGCTAATCCCAAACTCACTTGATTTGATGAATTATAAGGTTTTTTCCAATGGCTTGTGCTGATTATTATGGTATGCTTTATGTTGCTCTAGGGTGAAGGGAAGATGATGTTAACTTGAACATTACAGCATCTCAATGAGCCTATTTCTGTACCAATTCTAAGCCATTAGCTTGTCAACTTGTAAGTTATCTATGCTTTCTTGACGCTTTCTGTCATGTAACGGGCTAAAACTGATATATTTTTGGGTATGGGTTGGGTATTTTGTCACACCCCGATTTCCACGTGTCTCATCGGTGGGCCCGGTGGGGGATTACCGTGACGTAGTTGGCAACAATATAGTCAAACCACACAATATATGAATGCACAGCGGAAGCATAAAGATAAATATATTTCAACATTTAATGTAATATCAAAGTATTGTTGAAATAAAATCCACAGGGGATCAATAATAATAATAAAAGTATTGTTCAACAGACGTAGGCATCTTAAGCTTGCGAGACTCTTTATGATGCTAAGGAGAAATATCCAGCCAATTACGCATAGTACCTGCATTTAGTCTTTTTGGGAAAACACGTCAGTTTACACTGGTAAATACATTCAACCGACACTTTTGTAAAATGTTTATTAAAATTAATTTAAATGCACAAGGCACAAACTCTTTTATAACTTGGGAGAATTATTTAAATTTATAATCTTGTGAACAGATTACATGTTCCTTATGCGTTCAGTAGCCCGGATCTTGTCTGGGTTAAAGATCAATAGACACACCACTTCGACTATTTATGCACTGACGAGTGTACGCCTACACTCCGCGCTTAGGTCGTGGCCATTTCGTAAAATGATGCCAGGGATATCCGGGACATAGTCATTAACCCCCCAAAGGCTTTTAAGTAACAAGACTGTTTAAACGAGCCGATCAAATTTATTCAATTACCCACTCAACGGTGGAGAATTTGATGCCCGATCAAGCGGTATGCTATATACCGTAACCCAAGCCCGTATAACGGAAAACAAGTTAAAAGTATTTACCTTTGCAAGCATAAATCCTTAATCGAATAAATTGCAAATAGCTTTTACCGGTCTCCTATTCAGGAACGAAGGTTTAAAATAACCTATTAGAATCCTAACGGGTCTTTAATTTAGCCGTAGCTTAGACCGGTCAGTTTCAAAGGATAGTTACGGTTTAATCGCGTGAAAGGCGAAAACCGATAATGGAATGTGATTTGTACCCAACAAGTTTGAATACTTGTTTCATATGGGTTTAATAACCACACTCTGGGTTTTGGGGTCAAAACAATATGGTTTGACCCGTTTCGGCTAGTTTATGTAAACTAGTTACATAAGCCGAACCGTGCGCGCAGAAGGCGCAACGGGTAACCGTAAGAGTCCTACACTGGTTTCCTAAGTCAATATGCTTTAAAGAGGTTGTGGTATCAGTAGGATACCTTCCATAATGCCCGTAACGATTTTAAATCCACTTTATGCCCCGTAGGGGTATTTCGGTCTTTTTAAAGATTATAAAAGAGGTTTCTGAGTTCTACAGGAAATCTGAGTTTTCCGAACAGTTTATAAAGTCCAAAATACTTTATTTATTATTTAAAATCAGTAGCAACTGGAATCGGGTCAAAAGACCTTGTAGAACTCAAGTTATGGCCGAAAAGGGTATATTCGGTATTTACCGAACCGTTGCCATAACCGCAGGTTATGAGCAGGTTAAAAATAATTAAAAATCTTTAAAAATTACAAAATATTACTTTACATCAATGTGTAAAAGGTTTGGTGTCGAAATCTGGGTTTAGATAGGCGTTATGCTTATTGCGCTATTTAATTACTAAATTTCCGTAATTTGCGCTATTTAGCATAACTCCTATTCTGGACCTCGGATTGACGTGAAATTTTAGGGACATGCTTAGAAATCGGTAACCAAGGTTATGGTTCTTTCACATGTCTGAAATTCTCGTTTTAAATTAAAAAAGGGCGTTACGGTCAACTTTTAAGCATTTAACGGAAATGTGTAAAAGACTCGGACAAACAACGAACCGGTCACAGAGGGTTATACCATCATGTAACCTGGTCCTAAGAGAGTCCTAAGGCATATCTAACTCATATTTTAACGGGTCAGAACTGAAGTCAAAGAAAAAGTCAAAGTTTTGCGACTTTCGGCTCCGAACCGGGTCAAAACATTAAATGGTCGGATCAAACAAGCTTAGACTAGTTAATATACTTATTATCATGTTTTATGAGTGTTAAAACATGTTATACACCATCTACATTACTGATTATGCATGACATCACAAAATAGCATTTTTGTTGACTTTTTCTAAGCATGTTTGACTCGACATTCGGACTAGTTAGAGTGGGAATCAGAGGGTGCCCTTTTAGGGGTTTAAAGCCCACATGATTACCAACATATAACATCCTTTGATTCGACAAACCACTGGACCATTTGTGATTTATCGTAAATTCAATCGTTAATTACGACGGATTGACTTTTAAGCTAAACTAAGCAAAAACTAAGCCACAAAAGGGTAGGCATACTTACAGAAGCTTGGTGCACGACTAAGGATGTTAGGAGAATGCTTGAGAGCTCCAGAAATGATCAGAAGGCAGGTTTGAGGTGTGTTGAACAATGGAACACTACCTTGCCTTTTATAGTGAATTATAGTTCACAAGATCATTACCACTCACTCTAGGATTGCTCATGGATGATCAGCAGGTGTCCTAAAGTGCTGGGGGACATGTAGAGGACGCCCATGCTTCAATTAATGCACACAAGGTCGTTCACAAGCTCAAACATTGAATCTGTCCAAGAATTCTGCATCTGGGACCTTCACGCGACCCGCTTTAGGATTCAAGCAACACAGACGCGGACCGCCTGAATCCTTAAGTCAGAAAACGAATCTGCAAGTGGCGCGCGGCCCACATTAAATCATGCATAACTCTAACGCGGCCCGCATTGGACTTGTTTTTCAAGATTTTCATATCTTTTGTAATGATTAACCTGGCCTTTCGGTTTTGAAGGGGTAACTTTGCGATTTGGCCCTCAATTATTTACAATTAAGGGCCTCGTGACTTTTACCCGCATTGTTAAGTCCCCAGTTAGTTTAATTACTATCCGAAAAGCCTTAACTTTTATTGTTGACGCTTTTAACCCCTCGCATACGAATTTGATCATAACTTTCTCGTTTTAAAACGGAACTTCGCGAAATTTATATTGTATATTCCAGTGAGCGTATTTTACTATTACAAAGCCTCGGGTTCGTCAAAGGGTCACTCAGAGGTATAAATTAAACATGTTGACACAATTAACCCCTGTAGCTTGTAATCTCTCACTTTCTTCCGCGTTTCGCTCCGTACGATCCATGATTTATTCGTTTGAAGGTACGAGCATCATTTAGGGTTACTATACAGTATATTTACCCCTCGTTGACATTTTCAACCCTCAAATTTACATACTTTCAAGGTTTTTCAACTTTAGTCCTTTATTTAGTATTTAATACCACGTGTAAACTCATGACACGTGTCAACACATTATTGGACACAAAATTTCGAGGTGTTACATCCTCACCCCCTTAAAATAAATCTCGACCCGAGATTTTCTGAAACAAATAAGGTTATTTTTCTTTCATCGTGGATTCAACCTCCCACGTGAATTCGGGACCTCTACGGGCATCCCATTTGACCTTTATAATAGGTACATGCTTCCTTCGAAGCTTCTTTACCTGTCGATCTTCAATCGACAAAGGTTTTTCCACAAATTTTAAGCTCTCATCTATATGCACATCTGTATGTGGTATTACCAGTGATTCATCAGCGAAGCACTTCTTTAGATTGCAGATGTGGAACACATTGTGAATTCCATTGAGCTCCTCTGGTAAGTTTAACTTGTAGGCAACTGACCCGACACGTTCGATAACCTCGAAGGGTCCTATGTATCTCGGGCTTAGTTTGCCTTTCTTACCGAAACACATCACCCCTTTCCAGGGTGATACTTTAAGTAACACTTTTTCACCTACCTCGAAGTGAAAATCTTTACGCTTTGGATCCGCGTAACTTTTCTGCCTATCTCGGGCAGCCTTGAGACGGTCTCGAATCTGGACAATCTTGTCCGTCGTTTCGAAGACTATCTCTGGTCCTGATAATTGGACATCTCCAACTTCCGCCCAACAAACAGGCGATCTACACTTTCTACCGTATAATGCCTCGAAGGGCATAGCCTTAATGCTGGTATGGTAGCTATTGTTGTAGGAGAATTCGATTAATGGTAGGTTCTTATCCCAACTACCACCCAAATCGATCGCACATGCTCGTAGCATGTCTTCTAACGTCTGAATAGTACGCTCATTCTGACCGTCTGTCTGCGGATGGTAAGCCGTACTAAAATTCAAACGTGTGCCCAAAGATTGCTGGAAACTTTTCCAGAAGTGAGACGTGTATCTAGTATCTCTGTCAGAGATAATAGACACAGGTATGCCATGTAAGGCTACAATCTTATCAACGTATAACTGGGCTAACATGTCGGAGCTATAAGTCTCCTTGATGGGTAAGAAATGTGCTGACTTAGTCAGTCTATCAACTATAACCCATATTGTATCATTTCCTTTCCTCGTCTTGGGTAACTTGGTAATAAAATCCATAGTTACGCATTCCCACTTCCATTCAGGAAGTTCAGGCTGTTGTAGCAAGCCTGACGGCTTTTGATGCTCAGCCTTGACTTGCGCACAAGTCAAGCATTTGGCTACATAAGCGGCTACAGACTTTTTCAAGCCTATCCACCAATAAATTGCCTTTAGATCCTGATACATCTTATCAGCTCCTGGGTGGACAGAATATTTGGAACTATGGGCTTCTTGGAGGATAACATCTCGTAGTCCTCCATAAATTGGAACCCATATTCGTCCATTTAATCGTAAAATTCCGTCCTTGCTAAGAGTCAACTGCTCCTCAGTTACTCCTAGCTTTTCTTTAGGATAGTTAGCTTCCAACACAGCTTCCCTCTGTGCAGCTAACAACCTTTCAATCAAATTATTCTTCACATCAATGCTCTTGGCATTGATTCGGATGGGTTTCACCCTTTCCTTTCTACTCAGGGCATCAGCGACTACATTCGCCTTGCCGGGATGATATCTGATTTCACAATCATAATCATTTAAAGTCTCCATCCAACGGCGTTGCCTCATGTTTAATTCCTTCTGATTAAACATATGTTGAAGGCTCTTATGATCCGAATAGATCACAAACTTGATACCATACAGATAATGCCTCCACATTTTAGTGCGAACACAACGGCACCCAGCTCCAAGTCATGGGTGGTGTAATTCTTCTCATGCACCTTTAACTGTCTTGAAGCATAGGCAATAACTCTGCCTTTCTGCATAAGCACGCATCCCATGCCAGTGTGTGATGCGTCGTAGTAAACTACGAACTCTTCGGTACCTTCAGGCAATGTCAGTACAGGAGCGTTGCTCAACTTTTGCTTCAGAATATCAAAGGACTCTTGCTGCTTAGGGCCCCAAACGAACTTTAATTTCTTCTTGGTCAAGGAAGTTAAGGGCGCAGCAATCCTTGAAAAATTTTCAATGAATCGCCTGTAATATCCTGCTAACCCCAGGAAACTACGAATCTCTGTAGGCGTCTTTGGCTCTTGCCAATTCATGACAGCTTCTACTTTAGCGGGATCCACTTGGATACCACGCTCGCTGACAACATGTCCAAGGAATTGGACTTCTCGAAGCCAACATTCGCACTTAGAGAATTTGGCATAGAGTTTCTCATGATGCAGGAGTTTGAGAATACAACGAAGGTGTTTCTCATGGTCAGCTTGGTTCTTAGAGTAGATAAGAATGTCGTCGATGAAAACGATGACGAATTTGTCTAAGTATGGCTTGCAGATGCGATTCATGAGATCCATGAATGCAGCCGGTGCATTAGTGAGCCCAAAAGGCATCATTAGGAACTCATAATGACCATAACGAGTCCTAAATACAGTTTTATGTACGTCTTCATCTCTGACTTTCAGTTGATGGTAGCCTGACCTCAAGTCAATCTTCGAGAAATAATTTGCCCCTTGTAACTGATCGAACAAATCGTTGATCCTCGGCAAGGGATATCTATTCTTTATCGTGACCTTATTAAGCTCGCGATAATCGATGCACAGACGCATCGATCCGTCCTTCTTCTTGACAAACAGGACAGGTGCTCCCCAGGGAGACGAACTAGGTTTGATGAAACCTTTAGCTAGCAGTTCATCCAGTTGGGTCCTCAACTCCTTCATTTCGGTTGGTGCTAACCTATAAGGTGCTCTAGCAACAGGTGCTGCTCCAGGGATGATATCGATCCTGAATTCCACTTGCCTATCTGGTGGCAAACCAGGTAGATCTTCAGGGAAAACTTCTGGATATTCCGAAATGACGGGAATGTCTTCTATCTTCGGTTTAGGCTCATCAAAAATCACTTGTGCCATGTAGATGACACAACCCTTCTTTAAACATTTTGAGGCCTTGAGCATAGTCACTTGCTCAGGCAATCCATACTGGGTATCTCCCCGAATGGTAAGTGATTCACCAGACGGAGTCTTTATCACCACTTGCTTTCTGTTGCAGACGATTTGGGCCTAGTTGTGAGATAACCAGTCCATACCCAATACTACGTCAAAACCGGCCAATTTAAAGGGAAGTAGAGATAGAGGAAAAGAGTGGTTCTTAATGGATATTACACATCCATCTAACACAGTGGAGACGGTTTCTATGGTGCCATCTGCTAGCCCTACCTCATAATTCACATTTAAGGTTTTGACAGGCATATTCAGCAATTTGCAAAATTTATGATCTACGAAAGACTTATCAGCGCCTGAATCAAAAAGTACTCTTGCGAAGACATCATTTACAAGGAAAGTACCTGTGATCACGTTATCGTCTAGCACAGCTTCTTTCGCATCCATCCTGAAGACTCTTGGATTGGTCTTCTTGGCCTCTTCAGGCTTCTTGGCGTTTTTAGGGCAGTTGGTTCTAATGTGCCCCTTCTCGTTGCAACTGTAGCAAGTTGCATCCTTTATCTTTTTGCAATCCAAGGTCTTGTGGTCCTTGGACTTGCATATCCCGCAAGAAATTGACTTCGACTGAGTCTGCGAGTTCGATTCGAGTCTGCATTTTCCAAAGTGGTGTCTCTTGCAATTCTTGCACTTGGGCTTCTCACCAGACTGTGGCCCATCTCTCCTTGACTCAGACCCTCTCTTGTTGTCACCGTTTCCACGGTGTTTCTTGTTCGACCTTCGTGAACTATCATCTTCACGCTTTCTCTTCTCAGCCTCTTTGTTCCTCAGCGATCTTTGTCTGACCGCATCCAGAGTGAGGGACAAAGATATGTCGGCTACAGATCTAAAGGTCGCTGGCCGAGAGGCCTGTACGCTTGCCTTTATCTCGGGGGCTAAACCACCGATAAAACGAGCTATTCTCTTTGGCTCCGGGGTTACCAGATACGGAACCAACCGAGACATCGTGTTGAAGCTCGTGAGGTAAGCTTGACAGTCAAGGTTCGTCATAACCAACGATAGAAATCAGATTCTATCTTTTCAACTTCATGTTGAGGGCAGAAATTTTCCTTGATGAGAGAAATGAATTCCTCCCACGTCATGCTGTATAAAACAGCCTTCCCCGAGGCCTGAACCAACGACCTCCACCAAGCCAGGGCTTCGCCCTTGAATGATTGCGAAACAAACTTTACCATGTCTTTCTCTGCACAGCCACTGATGTCCACCACGGTGTCCATCTCGTCTAACCATGTCATACAATCTACCGCGCCCTTCTCCCCAGTGAAATCTCGGGGTTTGCAAGATACGAAATACTTGTAGGTGCAACCCCTAGCGTGAGATGCATCAGTAAACACTTTTTCCTTAGGACGAACACTGTTTTCATTGGATGAGTGTTTATCGTCGTCCCTTCTAGGCTTAGACGGTGGTTTGCTGTGAGATTTTGAGTGGGTTTTCGGCTTTGAGTGTGGTTTAGATATGGTTCTGCTCCGGGACTCAGTGTACTCTTCGTATTGTCGATCCAAGGCTGCCTTAACAGCACCGTCGACAAGAGCTTTTAATTCAGCGCCCGTCAAATGAACCTGGGCATTATCGTATTCATCTGCTTTCGAATGACTATTCACCTCATTTGGATCAGCCATTGTAACTTGAATCTGCTACAGAAGATAACGAAAAAGTTTTATTTAGGAGTTTGTTATGGAATTGTCTTTTATGGCAATTCATTAACCATAGTAAACAGAGACCATATCCGGTTAATTTGTTACTCACTTTTATTTAGGATTTGAACATAACTTATCCTAATTACAAACAATATTGTTAGTGGCATAAAAGCCTAGTCACGAGGACGTTTTTATAATATTAGCCGGGATTACAGAGAATCAAGGCATGAAGGTTTGAACCGTAGTCCTTTTACCTTTTCTGACAGGGAGTCATAGACTACAACTGCCTTTTGTCTTATATGACAATAAATATGGCCCGTAGGCACCACACCACTAATGGATGTTTAACAAGTTTGGCCCGTAGGCTCTACATCACAAATGGATGTTTAATAAGTTTGGCCCGTAGGCACTACATCGCTAATGGATGTTTAATAAATGATCATCTTCATTGATGATTTAACCCATGATTTATAAATCATTAATTTGGGCTTCGAAATCCTTAGAAGGATTCTTATATAAGAATGACGCGTGCGATTGTAACGAATCACATCTGCCATGAACGTTAACATGTTTACAGAGGTTAATTGGGAATCTAAATCTTTTAATCAGGTCTTACCATCTTGGCCGGGTATTATAATGACACCTGGCTAGGTTTCACTCTTAAGATTCTTTATTTAGGCAGATTTAATTAAAGAGAATGATTTATTTCATACATAATATAAAAATGAAATTCATAACATAACATTCCATTACTTATAGTAATGATTACACGCTGCCCTAAACGGGACTTTTAAATAAGTAAATACCTACGCAGAGGTTTATAGAAAAACAAGTCCACGCGGGGACCAATACAATATAGATGTCCGCGTAGGGACTAAAAGGTAAGTCCGCGCAGGGACTGAAATGCAATTGTCCTCGTAGGGACTAAACATGATAAATGTCCATGCAGGGACTAAATTGTAATAGTAAATACAACAATACATAAGGAGACTAATGATCTCGTTTCTTCCTTCCTTTTAGTAGGTTTGCTAGGCCCTTGAGGAATCCACGATTACTCTTACGTTCTTGTTCGAAGTCTCGTTCCACACGGTTTAAACGGTGGAGTATTTCTTCTTGCTCCGGTGGAGAAAAACGTGGCTGCTGCGACGGTTGCTGAACCGGAGGTCTAGGAGGTATTGGATACCCATGAGCTGAGTAATCTGGTCTCCAAGAGGTTCCATGGAGAGCATTGTAATTAGCCGCTACCACGTATGGATCGGCATCATAGTTATAGTTGTAGTGCGTGTGAGTCGGCTGCTCAAACGGATTGTACGCGGTGGAACCGCCGTACGCTGGTATAGGGTTATCACAGCCGAAAGGTGGCAGAGGTGGTGCAACTGGTGCAGAATTCACCTCTGCAGGGTGACCCGAAGGTTCCCCTAGTTGTGGTTCTTCAGGCACTGACGGAAAGTGACTCGCACTCGAGTGGCGAGGGGTGCTGAAATGGAATTCCCCTCCTCGGGTGGACATCCGCGCGCCTGATCTTCTACGCCTTGGTGGATCTGGAATTACTGGTTGAGCTGGTGGCGGTGGCGGTGGCGTAACTGCCACAAACCGCGAATCCTCAGAAGGATCCTGTTGTTGCTGTTGGTCATGAGGCGAGAAGTGATGAGATGGTGTGAAGTACCAATTACATTGGTCAAACCTCGCCTGATAACTATCGGGACCTTGATAGGGTGTTCCATGAAAGGATGACCCATCAGAGATCTCGATTGGATGATTGGGAGTACCCCTTGCAGGTTCGACGGGATCTGTATCCTCATCCATATCCACTGCATTATCTTCAGAAAAGTGATCCTCTGGTCCTAAAGGGTTATACCCTATTGGCTCTTGGACATAATCAGCTGGGTTAAACTGTCCTACGAAGAAAGGAGAAGGATCGCCATAAGAACGGTGCGAAGCAGATCGCTGGAGGGGTATAAATGATGGTTGAGGGTTATTGGGGTCATTTTCTGAGTTTGGTCCAAAAGAATGACGGTATGAAGGTGTTGAACTGTGCGAGGTAGAATGTCTTGCAGGTTCAAAGAGGTTCCTTCTTCGCCTCTGTGGTTCCTCACTCATTGTACTGGAAGGTGCTCGCATGTTCGAAGGTCCGGCCTCGTGATCATTGTGAGTGATGATCGGCCCTTTGCCTCTTCCTCTTCTAATTGCTGGTGGCATATTTCCTGCTTTCAAAACTTTAAATAACAATAAACAATAAAAAGACAAACTGGAATAACAATTCGAATCTATCCTATATTCTTGTCTAGACTCAAGTATGTGCAATTGTGTCATTGAGATTAAACACTTAAGGATAGTGTTTAATTCACTCAACGTTGGCTCTGATACCAACCTGTCACACCCCGATTTCCACGTGTCTCACCGGTGGGCCCGGTGGGGGATTACCGTGACGTAGTTGGCAACAATATAGTCAAACCACACAATATATGAATGCACAGCGGAAGCATAAAGATAAATATATTTCAACATTTAATGTAATATCAAAGTATCACCATTGTTGAAATAAAATCCACAGGGGATCAATAATAATAATAAAAGTATTGTTCAACAGACGTAGGCATCTTAAGCTTGCGAGACTCTTTATGATGCTAAGGAGAAATATCCAGCCAATTACGCATAGTACCTGCATTTAGTCTTTTTGGGAAAATACGTCTGTTTACACTGGTAAATACATTCAACCGACACTTTTGTAAAATGTTTATTAAAATTGATTTGAATGCACAAGGCACAAACTCTTTTATAACTCGGGAGAATTATTTAAATTTATAATCTTGTGAACGGATTATATGTTCCTTATGCGTTCAGTAGCCCGGATCTTGTCCAGGTTAAAGATCAATAGACACACCACATCGACTATTTATGCACTGACGAGTGTACGCCTACACTCCGCGCTTAGGTCGGGCCATTTCGTAAAATGATGCCAGGGATATCCGAGACATGGTCATTAACCCCCCAAAGGCTTTTAAGTAACAAGACTATTTAAACGAGCCGATCAAATTTATTCAATTACCCACTCAACGGTGGAGAATTTGATGTCCGATCAAGCGGTATGCTATATACCGTAACCCAAGCCCGTATAACGGAAAATAAGTTAAAAGTATTTACCTTTGCAAGTATAAATCCTTAATCGAATAAATTGCAAATAGCTTTTACCGGTCTCCTATTCTGGAACGAAGGTTTAAAATAACCTATTAGAATCCTAACAGGTCTTTAATTTAGCCGTAGCTTAGACCGGTCAGTTTCAAAGGATAGTTACGGTTTAATCGCGTGAAAGGCGAAAACCGAGAATGGAATGTGATTTGGACCCAACAAGTTTGAATACTTGTTTTATATGGGTTTAATAACCACACTCTGGGTTTTGGGGTCAAAACAATATGGTTTGACCCGTTTCGGCTAGTTTATGTAAACTAGTTACATAAGTCGAACCGTGCGCCCAGAAGGCGCAACGGGTAACCGTAAGAGTCCTACACTGGCTTCCTAAGTCAATATGCTTTAAAGAGGTTATGGTATCAGTAGGATACCTTCCATAATGCCCGTAACGATTTTAAATCCACTTTATGCCCCGTAGGGGTATTTCGGTCTTTTTAAAGATTATAAAAGAGGTTTCTGAGTTCTACAGGAAATCTGAGTTTCCCGAACAGTTTATAAAGTCCAAAATACTTTATTTATTATTTAAAATCAGTAGCAACTGGAATCGGGTCAAAAGACCTTGTAGAACTCAAGTTATGGCCGAAAAGGGTATATTCGGTATTTACCGAACCGTTGCCATAACCGCAGGTTATGAGCAGGTTAAAAATAATTAAAAATCTTTAAAAATCCCAAAATATTACTTTACATCAATGTGTAAAAGGTTTGGTGTCGAAATCTGGGTTTAGATAGGCGTTATGCTTATTGCGCTATTTAATTACTAAAGTTTCCGTAATTTGCGCTATTTAGCATAACTCCTATTCTGGACCTCGGATTGACGTGAAATTTTAGGGATATGCTTAGAAATCAGTAACCAAGGTTATGGTTCTTTCACATGTCCGAAATTCTCGTTTTAAATTAAAAAGGGCGTTACGGTCAACTTTTAAGCATTTAACGGAAATGTGTAAAAGACTCGGACAAACAACGAACCGGTCACAGAGGGTTATACCATCATGTAACCTGGTCCTAAGAGAGTCCTAAGGCATATCTAACTCATATTTTAACGGGTCAGAACTGAAGTCAAAGCAAAAGTCAAAGTTTTGCGACTTTCGGCTCCGAACCGGGTCAAAACAGTAAATGGTCGGATCAAACAAGCTTAGACTAGTTAATATACTTATTATCATGTTTTATGAGTGTTAAAACAGGTTATACACCATCTACATTACTGATTATGCATGAAATCGCAAAATAGCATTTTTGTTGACTTTTTCTAAGCACGTTTGACTCGACATTCGGACTAGTTAGAGTGGGAATCAGAGGGTGCCCTTTTAGGGGTTTAAAGCCCACATGATTACCAACATATAACTACCTTTGATTCGACAAACCACTGCACCATTTGTGATTTATCGTAAAGTCAATCGTTAATTACGACGGATTGACTTTTAAGCTAAACTAAGCAAAAACTAAGCCACAAAAGGGTAGGCATACTTACAGAAGCTTGGTGCACGACTAAGGATGTTAGGAGAATGCTTGAGAGCTCCAGAAATGATCAGAAGGCAGGTTTGAGGTGTGTTGAACAATGGAACACTACCTTGCCTTTTATAGTGAATTATAGTGCACAAGATCATTACCACTCACTCTAGGATTGCTCATGGATGATCAGCAGGTGTCCTAAAGTGCTAGGGGACATGTAGAGGGCGCCCATGCTTCAATTAATGCACACAAGGTCGTTCACAAGCTCAAACATTGAATCTGTCCAAGAATTCTGCATCTGGGACCTTCACGCGGCCCGCTTTAGGATTCAAGCAACACAGACGCGGGCCGCCTGAATCCTTAAGTCAGAAAACGAATCTGCAGGTGGCGCGCAACCCGCATTAAATCATGCATAACTCTAACGCGGCCCGCATTGGACTTGTTTTTCAAGATTTTCATATCTTTTGTAATGATTAACCTGACCTTTCGATTTTGAAGGGGTAACTTTGCGATTTGGCCCTCGATTATTTACAATTAAGGGCCTCGTGACTTTTACCCGCATTGTTAAGTCCGCGGTTAGTTTAATTACTATCCGAAAAGCCTTAACTTTTATTGTTGACGCTTTTTACCCCTCGTATACGAATTTGATCATAAGTTTCTCGTTTTAAAACAGAACTTCGCGAAATTTATATCGTATATTCTAGGAGTAAATTACAAGTTTTGTCCTTTATGTTTGTCCAAAATTGCAGGCGCTGTCCTTTGTCTTTAAAATTGATGAGTTTTGTCCTTAATGTTTGCAAATCTTGCACGTTATGTCCTTTAGGCCAAACCCAGTTAATTTTTTTTGTTAAATCTGGTCATGTGCAAGTCATGTGAGGGTACTATTGTAATTTCATTGTCCAAGGACTATTGTGTAAGATAAATTATATCAAGGGGCTAATATTTAAAAATAAAACAAAATAATTTAAAATATTATTTTTATAACCATATATATATATATATATATATATATATATATATATATATATATATATATATATATATATATATATATATATATATATATATATATATATATTTCTGAAATTAGCAACCACCTATCACCACCATCCTGCACCTCCACCACCACCCCCCTTCACCGCCACCACTACCTCTACCACCCTTCATCATTTACAACCACCATCTCCAAATCAACCACTACCAATTCAGTCTTTTCCCTACTATTTTCATTTTCCACATTTATATAATCAAAAGGTTAATTCAGAAAATCTGTACACACTCTTCTCTTTGAATCTGTACACCCCTGTTATCGCCGTCATCAAGTCTTAGGTCACATAATCTAAACATACAACAAATAATCTACCTCTTGAACCCACAGTTAAAACTAATCTGTACACCCCTGTTATACACTGCAGACTATCAAACATTTGTTAAATAATCACAGGCAAAACTTAAAGGCCAGAATCCAAACACAAATCAACAAATTCATAAAAAAAGAAACAAGATAACAACTTTTTGCTACAAAACTAACAAAACCCATATTTTTCAAGTCTAATCAACTTCATTCTTGAACATTTAACAGCAAAACTAAAAATTTATCAACAAACTTGGAAAACCATATGTCGCCGGAGAAGACCGCCGGGATGGAGAATGTCACACCCCCAAAATCCACACGCGGAGTACCACCGCTAGGAGGCGTGACATGACCAGGATCAAGCCACCAATCATATTGAACAATATAAATAATTAAAGAAATTCATAACTCAATTCAATACAATTGATGTTCCAACAAAACATAGTTTAAGTAGCAGAAGCAAGTAAGTAACCCAACATAGTTAATAGTTTTAAATGTCATAACAGTTCAACGTAGTAATCACGATCCTTGTCCACAACGACCGCGCCTCCAGTGCAAGCTCCATAAGTACCTAAGGTCCTGCAAGGCATGCAGCAACGAGTCAACAACTAGTTGAGCGAGTTCACAGTTAACAGTTCAGTAATAGTATAGTGTGAGTAGTAGTATGTTCGTTCGTTATGTCATTTATCGTATTAGTTTCCATGGCGGCCTCCCAGGCAGGTATGCGAAGATATTAGGGGATGTTCATCCCGAGTATTCTAGACTAGGTTTATCTGTATCGCGGCCTACCAGGCAGGTGTGCGAAGTTTAGTAAATTTCAGTTCGCGGCCTTCCAAAGGCAGGTGTGCGAAGTCAGTCATAATATCGCGGCCAACCCTTGGCAGGTGTGCGAAGATCAGTTCAATAAGTGTTACTAGTCTAGTCGTAGTTCTATCAGCGGAGTATGTACAATAGTTCATCAAATCCCATTCCCACCCGGGAACCCCATGCCTTGGCTGTGTGAACTCACCTTGGTTTGCTCGGTATGTTAAACTATGTGCTCACGAATACTCAATCCCGTCCTATAGTATGCATGTGTATACAATCAGTTAAGTTCTCAAGGATTTCGCATGCAACATATGCAACGAAGTGTCTTTAAGCAATCATCATCATGCAATACATAACAGTTATAATTCACGTTTAACCAATTATGCATCATATGGCCGAGTCCTTAGTCAATTCTAGCGTAGTTAATCAATGACACACCTTATGGGTCATCAGGCTGAACAACAGTTGCATGATTTACAAATCTGATGAATATAATACAATTAACACTTAACAGGTTAAATCATGTAATAACATATATTCAGTTTCACTTAATCATCACACCAAGACAGACAGGGCCTTGCCCTTCATAGAGCCCAGACAAGTGTGGGGGGGGGGGGGGGTTTCCGCTGTTCAACACTCGGATAGCACATGAAAACATGTCACAAAACTCGGACAAGGGTAATGGGGGTTAATGTTCGGACTAAGGGAAGTGGGTTTAAAGTTCGGATAGCATGAGTGGGAGGAAAAAGGTCGGACATGGAGGGAGTGGCCAAGAAACTCGGACCAACTCACACTCCTAAGACAAACTCGGACCTCCCCTTGTCTAATAAAACTCGGACACCCCCTATTGCACAAAAGTCGGACTATAGCTTGCTTAATATTCGGACCAGTTAGTTCTTTACAAGGTCGGACCTTATACTCCTCAAGTTAAAACTCGGACAAGGTGTTTAATGCTTATAAAGTTCGGACATTACCCACTTCCTAAGCTCGGACCACAAACAAAAGCTTAAGAAACTCGGACCTCCATGTGTTTGTTTAAAAGCTCGGATAACATGTGTGATCATCAAATAATTCGGACAAGTTATCAAGTATAATACTCGGACTTTATTCATGAATCAAAACTCAGACAATCACAATCACAATTGTAACAGTTACGCACACATATTCAACAGTTACGTTCTTATAGTTCATATGATCTAGAAACCCTAATTCATGTATACAGAGTGTAGATTTCATAAGTAATCAATGAACGATTACAACAATCATTCGGCGAACAATCTTATTGCCATACAACTAATCATTCATCATATCACAATAATCAACATCAATTGAAAACACAGAACCATCATATGATAAACTAGGGTTTTCAAGAATTACAAGAAACATGCATTGTTAACAATCCAACAATCAATAAACATGTTAGTACATTAATGTCTATCGCCTCCGTCATCTCAGTTCATAGCAGAAACAGAAGAACTTTGTGTTTACAATGTAATATCTTGTTACTAAAAGGCAAGGTGGCATTATTGTAAATAAGGAAAGTTTCCTTATCACCTTTGGCCTATAAATAGAAGCCTTAGGCTTTTAGTTAAGGACTTTTGCCATTTTGATCTTTGGAGCTTAGAGGTTAGAGAGAGAAGCTAGAGAGAGAAAGTAGAGAGAGAAAGGCAAAAGGTGATTCACGGTTCTTGTATCTTTTCAGATCTATCAAAGAATCACGTTAATAGTACGTTTCGTGTGTTTCGGTTATTCACGTTCACGGTTTCCGCACGTCGAACGTGTCATACGCAATCGTTTCGGAGTCAAACCGGTCCTAACAAGTGGTATCAGAGCAGGAGCTCGATTGCACAGATCAAACGCACGAATACGCACAGAAATCCTTCAGATTCAGAGTCGAATTTACTCAGATTTGTCAAATTTCTTCATACTTTCTTGTTCTTCACGTTTTTATCTGAAAATTGCAAAATTAACAGTGTTTTTACGGTTGAAATTGGATGAAATTTTAATATGTTGTGCGCCTATATCTGATCTATGATCCTACAAATTTTCAGGTCAAAATTCCAAGCCGTTTGAGAGAAATCAGTGATTTTGTGTTCGTTTGAGCTGAAACTGTTCGTCATGTTGATGTCAAACTCTGTTCGATCGAACAGCAGAATTCCTACTTGAATCGAGTAGACCAACCGTTCGGTTAGGCTAGTCGAACGGCTAGCAAAGTGCTAACCGTTCGAACAGGAAATTACCACTCGATCGGCCGGCCAAGTCGTTCGAACAGCAGCTTCTGACATTCATTAAAAAAAGTGATGACTTTGACCCTGTTCGATCGAATAGAAGACATATTTTCTAACCGATCGGCTAGCTGCCTCGATCGGCTAGCTTCACCGTTTCATTCACTCGAACAGCATATTAGTGCACTTCAATCGAACAGCTGTTCGATCGGCTAGAAAGTCATTCAATCGAACAGCTGGTTAAAATTGGTTCGAACAACAGGCATTTTGGTTGTTGTTGTGAAAATCCTAACCGATCGGCTAGCAAATTACTAACCGATCGGCCAGCAACCTCCAACCGAGCGAACAGCAAAAGATCTTAGTCGAACGAACAGAATAAGCATATCTTTGAATCGAACAACTGTTCGATCGATTGGCCTAATCGAACGGCTAGCATATCCTGTTCGATCGAATAGCAGCATAACATTCATTAAAAGCCATTGACTTTTTGACTCTGTTCGATCGAACAGCACAGCATTCCTAGCCGAACGACTAGCTCCACCGCTACAATCCTTCAATCGAACAGCTGTTCGATCGGCTAGCAAAGTCCCACTCGTACAGCAATACCTTCCTACTCGATCGAACAGTATCCTTTCCTACTCGATCGAACAGAGACATATCCCTACTCGATCGGCTAGCATCCTATCCCTACTCGATCGGCTAGCATCCTATCCCCACTTGATCGGCTAGCATCCATTACTACTCGATCGGCTAGTAACCATTCCCATCCAATCGGTTGACAAAAAATTCAAATTGAATAATTGGTTGTCTTTGATTTGGAGCATATTATCTGTAAAATCATATCAAATCGATTAATTTCCAAAATTAAGTTTGTTAAAAATCGTTGAACTAATCGATTGTTTACGTAAATCATTCAGGTGTTTATTCAAAGTTCAAAACTATGGCTGAGGAATTTTATAACACGTTTTTCAACGCATTCACATCCGAATCGTCCGAAGTTACAACTGTTACACCAAAAACCATCACGAAGGCAATCAATGAGAACATCAAGCATGATAATTTCTACGGAACGCATTCTAAACCACCAACGCTTGAAAGCATTGAAGATTACACTTGGTGGAAAGAAAGATTTATTAATTGGGCAAAAGCGTATGCACATGAAAGTTGGTTTTGTCTTGAGTACGGATACGAAAAACCAAAAGATGACAAAGGTGAAGATTTACAGTTCAAAAAATTCTCCAGAGACGACAGAGCAGAATTTGCCGCCGAACAAAGGATGATCGCATTGATACAGTCAGCAATTAGAAACGATATATTTGCATTATTAAATCATAGCGGGACATCCAAATCAGTTTGGGAAGCTTTACGTATTAAAGCTGAGGGTGGCAAACAAATTAAAAAGAACAAAATCGCGCTAATTAAAAAAGAATTTGATCTTTTTGATAGTTTAAAAGGAGAATCGGTGAGGCAAATGATAGAACGATTTTGTCACCTAAAAATCGAACTCGAAAGATTTGAAATTGCTAAAACAAGAGAAGAAATCATTGATAAAGTGATTGAAGCGTTACCACGAGTTGATCAGTGGCAAACGTTTGTGTTTATTTTGAAAAATGATGATTCATATGATACAATTTCTCTTGATACATTGTTTGAAAAGATTGAGAGTCATGATCTAGAGCTGCAGAAACAAAGCAAGATGACAGAATCTTCACGTCAACAGAATGTCGGCTTGTATTACAAAAGTAGTGTACTTTCAGAGAAAGGCGTTGGTTCACCAAAAACAGCATTCGTTGGTGAAAAGATGAATGAATCTCAAACAACGTCAACAAGTCATCATTCTGGATATCATTCATCTTCACAAACAAATTCAGAAGACACAAATGAAATTTTATGCAACATTGCTCTTAAACTGAAAAATTCTCCAGCAATGAGTATCAATGCAACGAAGCAGCAAATGAGTTTTCTTGCATCTGTCCTGGAATCATATGAAGGTCTGGTAGCTGGAAAAATCGGCAATTCTGAACTGACGAAAGAAGACTACGACCAGATTGATCCAGAGGAGATGGAACTTATTGATATTCGTTGGTGTTTAGCAAGCTGCATTCGGAGAGCTCAAAGATACATGGAAATTACTGGGAAACAATCTCTTGGTGGTCCATCAACAAAGCTCGGTTTTGACAAGTCAAAAGTGACCTGTTTCAAATGCAAGCAAAAGGGTCATTTCAAAAGAGAGTGTAAGAATGCAGAAGTTGCTGAAAGAAATGAACGTCCTTTCAATGATGATTATTATCAAAAGGCGATCTACCATCGAAGCAGAGAAGAGCCAAAGTTGATTGAAGATAGACCAAAAACAACTTCAAGAGCTTGTCCTGTCATATATCCTGATGAAGGATATGATTGGTCTCAAATTTGTCCAGAAGAAGATCGAAATGATATTGTTCGCAAAACAGCTCATGGGAAAGCTACGACAGCACCAAGAAAGTTTGCGAATGTTGCTGAAATTAAAGAAGAAAAAGAACCTGCTAAAAACCATGAAGAAAAGATTGAGAACAAAGAGAAAACTCGAGAAGAGATCTTGAGTGAGAAAACACATAAAGAAAGAGATGTGGTTTACAGAAGAATGGATGAGATGCAGGAAGAATATGAGAATGCTGTCAGCAACAAACGATGGGACAAGAAGAGAGAATGTTATTACAACAGAGAAGGAGAACCAGTTGTTCCAAAGAAAGATATAATCTTTGATGATGTTCTTCTTGCTGTCCCGTTGAGAGCTGAATATTACAGAAGAGTGACGAAAGATGATGCATATGTTAAACAATACGAGAAAGATATCCGATATGCTATGCTGTCATGCTTGAGAAAAAGGGATGAAGAGAAAATGAAGAAGAGTGTTGAAGAGATGGTAGTTAATCTGAAGAAGGTTGCTGAAGAAGTTGAAACAGAAGCTATAGAAGCTGAAGTGGTGAAAGAAGTTGAAGAACAGCAAATTGAAGAAGAAGAAATGAAGAATGTCAAGTCAGATGCTGGTGATGTTGGCGAAGAAGTCAGTGTTGAACAAAAGCTAAATGATGCTGAGATGAAGCAGCCAGAGGAAGCTGAAAACACCGAAGTGCCAAACACTGAGGTACATTCTGATTCTGAATTCTTAAAATCAGCTGAACAGTGCAAGAAATGCATGGAACAGTGCAGAGCTTGTACTAAAAAAGATGAGCAATTCAGAACAAAAGAACTTGAATTCACAAAAATTGAAAACATTTTCAAAAATAAATGCAAAGAAATGTTAGAAAAAGAAAAGGTTTTTAAAGAAAATGATGAAAAACTTTCTGAAAGATGTAACAAATTGGAAAAAGAAAATAAAGTTTTGAAAGAAAACGTTTTGAAAATAACAAATGAATGTGAACAAAAAGAAATTGCTTGTCAAGAAATGAAAAAGGAATATGATTCAATGAAATTATCATATGAGATTATAAAAGAGTCATATGAAAAAGTGAAAGACGAAATGAAATATGCTCAATCTAGAATGAATTATATGTCTGAAACAACAAAAGAGCTTAAACGAATGTATGCTATAAAACAAGATGTTGTAAATTCCTATATTGAGGATGTTGCTAAGTTAAAGCAACAGATTGTTGATTTAGAACAGGAAAACAACAAGTTAAAAAGTTACCATGTGTCGTCATATGTGCTTGAACGAATTTTCAATATAAAACCGGGTGATGGTGAGTCTGAGCAGAACAAGAAAGGCATTGGCTCAGAGTTTCATCAAGTTCCACCACCGGAAAAGTTTGCATTTTATGATGAGGAAAAGGTCGAAAAAGCTTTCAACATGGTAGACCAATTGCCAGACAACATTGACATAACCTATTCCAAATCTGATGATATTCATGATTCAGAGGTGGTTGGTAAAGTCGTTGAAAGTGTCTTGAACGAAGAGTCGGTTCATACAGGTAAATCTGAATCACATGATGAAGATGAAGGAAATCTTCATGATGCATATCTGAAGAACACAAAATCTGAGAAAAGTTTGAATGATGATTCAAAGGGATTGGTTTATACCATGATTGGATCGGACAAATTATTCTTAGACGTTGTATTCCCGATTCAGAATGTGATTTCAGAAAAGATTGACAAAGTTTTCAAGATGGTTGAGATTGAAAAATCTGAAATTCCAAAATTTGCTGGTAAAGGTCACAAAACTTTTTATGACAAACATGGTTACAAGAAGAAAAACATGAAGGCTGGGTTGGGTTATAAGAAGAAACAAAATTGGAATAAAAATAAAACTCGTTCAACAACAACAGGTCAAAGATGTTTCAAAGAACAAGTTCAGAAGAAGAGAAAGAACTCAAATTTAGACAACAGTCAAATGAAGAGTTTCAGGCCCAGAAAAAGCAACAACAACAGGTCAAAGATGTTTCAAAGAGAACATGCTTTAAATGTGATCAAACAGGACATCTTGCTCGCAAATGTCCAAATCTGAAACCTGTTAGTGTTGAGACGGAAAAGAAATCTGTTTATGTTCAAAAACAGAAATCTGAAGTTGTGAATCAAAAGTCAACCAAGTTTGAATCGAAGCAAACTTGGAAGCCAAAATTGTCAAAGGCTGACTCACAACAAACTTGGAAACCAGTGACACCCGAACTTAGAACAACACAAAGTTGGAAAACAACTGTTGATGTAACAAAACCAAACCAATTTTGGAAACCAAAAGATGTTGTTCAGAGTCCAAATGTTCAAAAAGAGTCACATTTTTACAAACGTGGGACTCCAAAAGGTCAAACATGGAGTGTTAAGAAACATGTTGATTTAGTTAAAAATGAGAAACAAAAACAAATCTGGAAAACGAAAACAGAAACAAAAAGTTCAACTTATGAGGTGAAAAAGGCTGAGGAGTCAATTTCGATTGATTATGATGCAAATTTTCCACCACTTAAGGCTGAAAACTTTAAAATTCAGATTGCTAGAGTCAAGGTTACACCCAAGGCTGGTGAGGCTTGGGTGGATAAAATGTTTGATTGAACAATTTGATTCGCCGGAGCTTCCTTTATCGCGAAGCATGAATCGGCATCCATCTTTAATGAAAAGAAAATTATTGGGTCGTATTTGATAAAATTTGAATGTGCAGGTGTTTCTGAAGAAAACTGAATGTCAACCAAAGGAGAAACGAAGCAGCCTGGCACCGGAGGCTGCTGATCCCTGCAACGGTTAAACAGGGAGTTTGTTTGATTTCTGTACATAAATAAACAATATTTTCAAAAACTCTAAAAAAAAAAAAAAAAAAAAAAAATTTAAACCAAAAATATGTTTTCATTTTGTCAAAAATTTGAAAATCAAAAATATGTTTGTTTTAAATTTTTCAAAAATACAAAAATTCAAAAATATGCTATTTGAATTTGCCGGAACTCCCAGGTTGGTAATTGAGGAGTAGGAATCGGCATCTTTCTTGAGAAATGTTTTATCAAGGACATTAAGTTGTACTTGATTTAACTTTCGAAGTAGTTGATGAAAGAACAAGGTGATGAATAAACCCCGTGTGTGAATTAAACAAAATTTATTTTCCGGAAAAACCATTTTGATTAAAATAAACTTAAGTGTTTTGAAATCATAATGGGAAAATAGTTTGTTATCAGGGGATGTTCTGATTGAATACGCCGAAACCCTCACGGCTGAACAAACATGATTAATTTCACAATATTGAAAAACGGTTTTCAAACTGTAAAAGATCAATGTGTTGTAAATCATGGGGGTACATTATGTTTTCTGTAAATCTATGCATGAGATGCAGAAAATGGATGGCGAGACAAAGCTATCAGTATCAGGTTGTCAAATTTTCTTTAAATGGTTTTGAATTTTAGGGGGAGTAAGAGATATTATTTTATTGTCAGAAAATCCAAAAACATTAGAAAATTTGAAAAAGCCAAAAACATGATAAAATTTTGTTGATAAAAGAGGAAATGATAGTACATCAGTAGACTATCACAGTACACTAAAGAAATGTAATGTCAAATGTGATAAATGGTCTCACTGATGATGTGACGATAGGTTTTCGTACATTTAGTAGATTTATTCGGGATATAAACCTAAAATTTCAAACTTGCGAAATTTGTGGGGAACACTACTTGGATATATAGGTAACCCCTGAAATCTCGTTTGAAAGGTCTCGTATTCTGATATACTAGGTATTAATACTCTATGATGTCTGGGGTATTATTCCGGGACTTCTGCTGAACGGTAGTTCTGACCTAGTCCTTGGATAATGCTTTGCAGTAAATGCTTGAAACATAGCATTCTAGCCCTCAGTGATTAGACAATAAAATTGATAATCATCTGTTGTAGCTAAAAGATTCTCTAAAGAGGACACACCGCAAAGTCGAAATTGATATCTCTCTGCTGAACGGAAGTTCTGACCTGAGATCCCTCAATTCTCGCATTTAACCCCTAATTTATGTACAGACATCATTGTAGTACTCTTGCCTGTAAGACTGAATATTGAGATTCTAGATACGGGAGTATATTCAAGAGGTGGGACACATAAAACGAGCTAAGTTCTTAAAACATCTAAAGCATATCCTGAATAGATTGAAAATTGTGTGAAAATTTAAGAGGACAACTATATCGTTAATCGAGGTGAATCGTTTAGAACTTAAAATGATTAAAGCTTAACGGTGCTAGTGAATCGTCATAAACTGATATGATCCTCTTACACGAACTCAAACAAAAATATTGTCTGTAAATATGTTTGTACATATTTCTTTACTGCTTTATATTTTCAGAAAAATACAAAAAGATTTTGATTTCCGTTTTATTTTCGACAACCGATGTCTGAATGTTGTGTTTCAAAATCTAAGTATGCTAATCGTGTTTCTGAAAATAAATCAAGTTCATTAATTTGAAACTTGAAGTTTTTAAAATTAAAATCAAAATTTAAAAACAGTTTGTGATATCTCAAAGGTCATTAATTTGGACTTGGATGATCAACCGTGAAGGATTTTGATGCTCATATTGTTAAAATCATTAAAAGAGTCAGTTTTTCGATTTGGATTCTTTAACGCTGTCAAATCTATAAAGTATTTTGATAGGGGGAGAGAGTCAAGATAATCCTGGATATATTCATATTATTATATCTTAAAGCCAGAATCTTGATTTAGAAAGTTTAAAGAGCCAGATTACGATTTCTGGACAATTTCAAAACACTGTCACTTATAAACGTATGAGTGTTGCAGATGTTATTCCAGACTACGATCCCGACAGCCGAGTCTGAGGGGGAGTCTGAAGACGAGCTCAATGCTAACGGAAGCGTGTAAGGAGCCAGGTATCGTTCCTGGAAGAGCTTGTAACTGGAAAGCCAGGTGTCGATCCCAAAGCACGGAAGCTTGTCGAAAGGGGGAGCCTGAAGAGTTTACCGAAAGGGGGAGCTGAAGCTGAAGACAGATCCACCGGGATTCTATTCAAGCTAAAGAGAGAGAAAGAAAAGAAAAGAAGCTACGAGTCTGAATGATTGAGATTGACTGCGGCAATATCCAAGGGGGAGATTGTTAGTACATTAATGTCTATCGCCTCCGTCATCTCAGTTCATAGCAGAAACAGAAGAACTTTGTGTTTACAATGTAATATCTTGTTACTAAAAGGCAAGGTGGCATTATTGTAAATAAGGAAAGTTTCCTTATCACCTTTGGCCTATAAATAGAAGCCTTAGGCTTTTAGTTAAGGACTTTTGCCATTTTGATCTTTGGAGCTTAGAGGTTAGAGAGAGAAGCTAGAGAGAGAAAGTAGAGAGAGAAAGGCAAAAGGTGATTCACGGTTCTTGTATCTTTTCAGATCTATCAAAGAATCACGTTAATAGTACGTTTCGTGTGTTTCGGTTATTCACGTTCACGGTTTCCGCACGTCGAACGTGTCATACGCAATCGTTTCGGAGTCAAACCGGTCCTAACAAAACAATGATTACACAATTACCTTGAATGGTTCTAGAGAAAGAGAGGAATCAAGAGTGATGAATGTCTTGTGCCAATGATGGTGGTGATGATGATTGCTAGGGGATTAGAGAATTGCAAGTACGTGTTTTGTTTTGTGTGCAAATGATTAGTGAAAAGGGATTAGGGTTAAGTATCTCTAGGATTTCACTAATTACCCTCTACCTCCCTAAGTATCATATTTTACACATGTACACCATCTCATAACCATTTCATAGTTTCACCACCAAGTTCATGTATTTACCAAGTCTGTCACAATTAACAAACAACCATGCACAATCACATAATACCGTTCATTGTATTAAAACGTATACAATTCCATAGCAACTAATTGTGCAAACACAACTAAACAATAAATGAACGTGCAATAAATGCGAAATAGAAATCTTGGAAATTTGAGTTGTGACATTATCCCCAACTTAAAAGAAATTTCGTCCCGAAATTTGGTACGCACTCCCTGAGGAAGCTAGGTAAGCGGTGTTGTTCACTGGTTTTCCTGGGGTGTCACATTATCCCCCCGTTGATTTGGAATTTCGTCCCGAAATTCCGTAGTAGTAGCTTCAGACTCAGTAGTGGTTGCATTGGTTCCGAATAACTGGGGGTACTTTTCTTTCATTTGGTCTTCGCGTTCCCAGGTGTACTCTGGGCCACGTCGGGAGTTCCAACGAACTCGAACAAGAGGGATTCTCTTGCTTTTGAGGACCTTAGCATCCCGGTCCGTGATTTCAACTGGCTCCTCGACGAACTGCAACCGCTCGTCGATAGTGAGTTCCTTAAAAGGAACTATGAGGGTCTCATCTGACAGGCACTTCTTCAGATTCGACACGTGGAATACATTGTGAACTGCACCGAGTTCAGCTGGTAGGTTTAGCTTGTAGGCCACTTTGCCTATTTTCTCAATGATCTCAAACGGTCCGACATACCGCGGATTGAGCTTGCCTCGTTTACCAAATCGAACCACACCCTTCCAGGGTGAGACTTTTAGTAAAACCCGGTCCCCGACCTGAAATTCCAACGGTTTCCTACGCTTATCCGCGTAGGCTTTCTGACGGTCGCGTGCTGCCGCCATGCGTTGTCTTATCTGTGCAATCTTTTCCGTGGCGTCCACTACAATCTCTGGACCCGTGATCTGACTATCCCCCACCTCTGCCCAACAGAGAGGTGACCGGCATTTACGTCCGTACAATGCCTCGAATGGAGCGGCTTGTATGCTGGTGTGATAGCTGTTATTGTATGAGAACTCCACCAAAGGGAGGTGCTTTTCCCAGCCGTTGCCGAAATCAATAACACATGCCCGAAGCATGTCTTCAAGAGTTTGGATCGTTCGCTCAGACTGCCCATCCGTCTGAGGATGATATGCTGTGCTCATGTCTAATCGTGAGCCAAAAGATTTGTGCATCGCTTGCCATAGCTCTGACGTGAATCGTGCATCCCGATCAGAAATGATGGAGTTGGGCACCCCGTGCCTCGAAACAACTTCTTTAAGATAGATGTCTGCGAGAGTGGAGAACTTATCCGTTTCCTTTATAGCCAGGAAGTGTGCAGACTTGGTGAGTCGTTCCACGATCACCCATATGGTATCATTCCCACGCTGGGATCTGGGTAGGCCTGTAACAAAATCCATGGAAATTTCTTCCCATTTCCATTGCGGTATCTTGGGCTGCTGCAGTAGGGCCGCTGGTTTCTGATACTCTACTTTGACTTTTGCACAAGTCAAACACTTGCCGACGTAAGTAGCGATGTGGGCTTTCATGCTAGGCCACCAGTATGTAGTTCTGATGCCGTGGTACATTTTATCCGACCCTGGATGTACCGAGTAGCGGGACTTGTGAGCTTCGTCCATTACCAGCTCGCGTAAACCGCCAAAGAGTGGGACCCAAATACGCCCCGTTACATAGTAGGCGCCGTCTTCCTTTTATTCCATTCGTTGCCTTGAGCCGCGTAAGGCTTCAGCTTTGACGTTTTCAGGCTTTAATGCTTCCATCTGAGCAGTTCGGATCTGTGCGGGAAGACTGGACTGAATAGTGAGCTGCAAGGCTCGTACGCGTCTAGGTAGAGTGTCTTTCCGACTGAGAGCGTCAGCCACAACATTGGCCTTGCCTGGATGGTACTTAATAGCGCATTCATAATCGTTAAGCAGTTCGACCCATCGTCGTTGACGCATGTTCAATTCCTTCTGCTTGAAGATATGCTCGAGACTCCTGTGATCGGTGTAAATTGTGCACTTGGTACCGTACAGGTAGTGTCGCCATATCTTAAGTGCAAAAACAACAGCTCCCAGCTCTAAATCGTGCGTCGTGTAGTTCCGTTCGTGAACCTTGAGTTGACGAGAAGCGTAAGCAATAACCTTATCCCGCTGCATCAATACACAACCAAGTCCCTGTATCGACGCGTCACAATAGACCACAAAATCATCCGTGCCTTCTGGCAATGAGAGAATAGGTGCGCTGCATAGTCTATCCTTCAGGTACTGAAAGGCAGTTTCTTGTGTATTACCCCAACGATAGGTAACACCTTTCTGTGTCAACATAGTAAGCGGCTGTGCGATCTTGGAGAAGTCTTTGATAAACCGCCTGTAGTAACCCGCCAAACCCAAGAATTGGCGTATTTCCGTTGGAGTGCGAGGCGCTGGCCAATTCCTGATCGAATCTACCTTGGATGGATCGACATGAATCCCATCCCTGTTCACCACATGGCCTAAGAAGTGGACTTCAAGAAGCCAGAAGTCACATTTCGAAAACTTTGCGTACAGTTGCTCCTTTCGAAGAAGTTCCAAGATAAGTCGTAAGTGCTGCTCGTGTTCCTCCTGACTCTTGGAGTAGATCAGAATGTCGTCGATGAAGACAATGACGAACTTGTCAAGATAGGGTTTGCACACCCTGTTCATAAGATCCATAAAAACGGCGGGTGCGTTCGTAAGCCCAAATGGCATGACAAGGAACTCGTAATGACCGTAGCGAGTTCTGAATGCTGTCTTGGAGACGTCCTCCTCACGGACTCTCAGCTGATGATACCCTGACCTCAGATCAATCTTGGAGTAGTAACTCGACCCTTGCAACTGGTCGAATAAGTCGTCAATACGAGGAAGAGGATAGCGGTTCTTCACCGTCACTTTGTTGAGTTCATGGTAGTCGATGCACATTCTGAACGTACCGTCTTTCTTCTTCACAAATAACACTGGAGCTCCCCAAGGCGAAGAGCTTGGACGAATAAAGCCCTTTTCCAAGAGCTCTTGTAGCTGTTTAGACAGTTCTTCCAGTTCAGTTGGAGCTAATCGATAAGGTGCTCGAGCTATAGGTGCTGCCCCCGGAGCGAGCTCGATTTGAAATTCGACTTGGCGGTGAGGCGGTAAACCGGGTAAATCTTCAGGAAACACCTGAGGAAAGTCACGTACAACTGGAATATCCTCCAGCTTCTTTTCCTTTGCTGATGCGTCAGTGACAAGTGCCAGAATGGCCGTGTGACCCTTTCGTAGACATTTCTACGCCTTCAAGAAAGAAATGATGCCAACCACGGCACCACTCTTGTCGCCTTGAACTTCGAGAGGTTCTTGACTAGAACGAGGAATACGAATGACCTTTTCCTTGCATAAAATCTCTGCGTGATGCTGGGATAACCAATCCATGCCGATGACGATGTCGAAACTACCCAGAACTATTGGAATAAGATCAATCGAGAAGGCCTGACCCGCTAGAACGATGTTACAACCCTTGACTACATGCGTGGCTTCTACACTCTTACCATTTGCTAACTCTACGACATGTTTGGTGTTTAGGGGTGTTGGTGTACGTTTTAACGATTTACTCATTTTCAAGGACATATAACTTGTGTCAGCACCCGAATCAAATAAGACAGTAACATAAATATCGTCGAGAAGAAACTTACCCATAACCACATTGGGATCATTCATTGCGTCGCCCCGACCCAGCACAAAAGCACGACCCCGAGCTTCGTTGCCATTGTTGTTGTTGTTTCCCCCGTTGTTGTTGTTCCCGTTGCCCTTGTTATTGTTGTTGTTGCGATTCTAGTTCTGGTTCAATTGAGGGCAATCACGTTTGTAGTGGCCTTCAGCCCCACACTGGAAACATCCCCGGTTTCCACGCTGTGGCTGCTGGTGCTGGTTCTGTGGAGCTGGCGGTGGGAGTTGCTGGTTCTGATTTGCTGGCCGTGAGCTTCTACAATCCTTAGCCTCATGACCCATCTTGAGGCATCTTTGACAACGTTCCCTGCGACATCTTCCGCTGTGGTGTCTGTTGCACTTATTACACAGTGGGTGAATTCCCCGATATCCACCCTGCCCCTGACTACCAGATGATTGCTGACTCGGATTCTGGTAGTCATTTGTCTTGCGCTGCTGAGACTGAACAGAAACTGATCCCTTGCTGGAATCCCCCTCCCATTTTTTCTTGTTGTCACTGGGAGTAGCAGAAGTAGTGACAGCAGTAGTGGTAGCATTGATACGTTTTGGCAGCCTGTTCAGATCCACTGCCTGATCTGTAATACGGTGAGCAAGGCGCTGAATAGCCTGGATATTATCAAGATTAGCCGATGTCACATGGCTCTGGATCTCTGGCGCTAACCCCTTGAGATACAACTCAATGCGCTTAACTGGAGGGTCCACTATAGTTGGGCATAGCACGGCCAGCTCATTCGACCGTTTGGTATAAGCTTCGATCTCTGACCCAACCATTTTCAAGTGATACAGTTCATCTTCCAGCTTGTGAATGTCTTCACGAGTGCAGTATTCCCTTTTGATCAATTCCTTGAAATCATTCCAAGGGGTGGCGTTAGCAGCTGCCAACCCTAGGATCTGTACTTGCGCGTTCCACCAAGTCAACGCGATTCCTTCCAAAGTGCCAGTGGCGTACTTGACCCTGCGAGCCTCAGGGCATTCACACATTTCGAACACAGATTCTAGCTTCTCAAACCAATGGAGGAGTCCCACTGCCCCCTCGGTGCCACTGAATGAGCTTGGACGACAGTCCATGAAGTTCTTGAAAGTGCAGACGGGCTGCTGAGCATGTTGACCTATTGTGTACGAATAGGACAAGGTTAAAACACAAGAGTTAATGTAGGATCTAAAGATCCTAGTGTGAGTCTAAACTGCAGGGTATACTACCTGCTTGAGCAGCTGCTAGTGCCGCAGCAACTTGTTCATTAACGAAAGCCGTCAACTGGGCTTGTGTCATGTTAATTCGTCCAGCCATGATCTTCATAGCAAAAGCGTCATAAGTTAGAGTGGTTCGTGAATAGTGTGATGACAGAAGAGAGTAAGCACGCATGTGTTCTCTAGCAATAACAAGTAGTGAGCAATGTAATCTAAGCATACTACGAGCAAAGTTCTATGCAGTTCTAGCAAGCACGTAATAAACATAAACCTTATTACCTAGGATGTTGAGTCTTGCACGTGGAGTGAAGCGTCATTGTGGATCGTTGAGAGCACTATTCTGGTTATAGTCTGGTTTTAATAAAAACGTTTTCCCATATTAAAACCAAGTTCTCTATAACCAATGGCTCTGATACCAATCTGTCACACCCCCAAAATCCACACGCGGAGTACCACCGCTAGGAGGCGTGACATAACCAGGATCAAGCCACCAATCATATTGAACAATATAAATAATTAAAGAAATTCATAACTCAATTCAATACAATTGATGTTCCAACAAAACATAGTTTAAGTAGCGGAAGCAAGTAAGTAACCCAACATAGTTAATAGTTTTAAATGTCGTAACAGTTCAACGTAGTAATCACGATCCTTGTCCACAACGACCGCGCCTCCAGTGCAAGCTCCATAAGTACCTAAGGTCCTTCAAGGCATGCAGCAACGAGTCAACAACTAGTTGAGCGAGTTCACAGTTAACAGTTCAGTAATAGTATAGTGTGAGTAGTAGTATGTTCGTTCGTTATGTCATTTATCGTATTAGTTTCCATCGCGGCCTCCCAGGCAGGTATGCGAAGATATTAGGGGATGTTCATCCCGAGTATTCTAGACTAGGTTTATCTGTATCACGGCCTACCAGGCAGGTGTGCGAAGTTTAGTAAATTTCAGTTCGCGGCCTTCCAAAGGCAGGTGTGCGAAGTCAGTCATAATATCGCGGCCAACCCTTGGCAGGTGTGCGAAGATCAGTTCAATAAGTGTTACTAGTCTAGTCGTAGTTCTATCAGCGGAGTATGTACAATAGTTCATCAAATCCCATTCCCACCCGGGAACCCCATGCCTTGGCTGTGTGAACTCACCTTGGTTTGCTCGGTATGTTAAACTATGTGCTCACAAATACTCAATCCCGTCCTATAGTATGCATGTGTATACAATCAGTTAAGTTCTCAAGGATTTCGCATGCAACATATGCAACAAAGTGTCTTTAAGCAATCATCATCATGCAACACATAACAGTTATAATTCACGTTTAACCAATTATGCATCATATGGCCGAGTCCTTGGTCAATTCTAGCGTAGTTAATCAATGACACACCTTATGGGTCATCAGGCTGAACAACAGTTGCATGATTTACAAATCTGATGAATATAATACAATTAACACTTAACAGGTTAAATCATGTAATAACATATATTCAGTTTCACTTAATCATCACACCAAGACAGACAGGGCCTTGCCCTTCATAAAGCCCAGACAAGTGTGGGGGGGGGGGTTTCCCCTGTTCAACACTCGGATAGCACATGAAAACATGTCACAAAACTCGGACAAGGGTAATGGGGGTTAAAGTTCGGACTAAGGGAAGTGGGTTTAAAGTTCGGATAGCATGAGTGGGAGGAAAAAGGTCGGACATGGAGGGAGTGGCCAAGAAACTCGGACCAACTCACACTCCTAAGACAAACTCGGACCTCCCCTTGTCTAATAAAACTCGGACACCCCCTATTGCACAAAAGTCGGACTATAGCTTGCTTAATATTCGGACCAGTTAGTTCTTTACAAGGTCGGACCTTATACTCCTCAAGTTAAAACTCGGACAAGGTGTTTAATGCTTATAAAGTTCGGACATTACCCACTTCCTAAGCTCGGACCACAAACAAAAGCTTAAGAAACTCGGACCTCCATGTGTTTGTTTAAAAGCTCGGATAACATGTGTGATCATCAAATAATTCGGACAAGTTATCAAGTATAATACTCGGACTTTATTCATGAATCAAAACTCAGACAATCACAATCACAATTGTAACAGTTACGCACACACATTCAACAGTTACGTTCTTATAGTTCATATGATCTAGAAACCCTAATTCATGTATACAGAGTGTAGATTTCATAAGTAATCAATGAACGATTACAACAATCATTCGGCGAACAATCTTATTGCCATACAACTAATCATTCATCATATGACAATAATCAACATCAATTGAAATCACAGAACCATCATATGATAAACTAGGGTTTTCAAGAATTACAAGAATCATGCATTGTTAACAATCCAACAATCAATAAACAATGATTACACAATTACCTTGAATGGTTCTAGAGAAAGAGAGGAATCAAGAGTGATGAATGTCTTGTGCCAATGATGGTGGTGATGATGATTGCTAGGGGATTAGAGAATTGCAAGTACGTGTTTTGTTTTGTGTGCAAATGATTAGTGAAAAGGGATTAGGGTTAAGTATCTCTAGGATTTCACTAATTACCCTCTACCTCCCTAGGTATCATATTTTACACATGTACACCATCTCATAACCATTTCATAGTTTCACCACCAAGTTCATATATTTACCAAGTCTTTCACAATTAACAAACAACCATGCACAATCACATAATACCGTTCATTGTATTAAAACGTATACAATTCCATAGCAACTAATTGTGCAAACACAACTAAACAATAAATGAACGTGCAATAAATGCGAAATAGAAATCTTGGAAATTCGAGTTGTGACAGAGAAGATGGAGGATGTCACCGGAGGAGCGATTTACCGTTATGTCCTTCACCCACCGCCGCTTCTAACCCACCACCGTACACCTACCACCGCTAAACCCACCATCAGCGTCACACCCACCACCACTGCCGTACCTAACCCACCACCACCGCCGTGCCTTCACCATCGCACCTAACCCACCACCACCGCCGTGCCTTCACCCTGCACCTAACCCACCTCAACCACCTGCATCTTCTATTGTTTGAGAGAGAGATAGAGGATATGAAATAGGGTTTCAGATGAATCAGATTAGAGATGAGAGAGAGAGAGAGAGAGAGAGAGAGTTAGGGTTTGATTGGATGATTTCTGGATAGAGGTTTTGATTTCTAGGAGGGTTTTGTGATTCCATTTTTTGATCTGATTAGAGTTTGGATTTTGTTTGTAAAGATTGGAAATGAAGGGATGTTTATATAATGTTTTGTTTTTAAGTTATACAACATGGCCCTTTAATAAAAGTTATTTACAAACTAGCCCCTGGAAAGATCAAATGACAAGAATGCCCTCATGTGCAAGGCACATGATCAGATTTAACTAAAAAATCTAACTGGGTTTGGCCTAAAGGACATAACGTGCAAGATTTGCAAACATTAAGGACAAAACTCATCAATTTTAAAGACAAAGGACAGCGCCTGCAATTTTGGACATACATAAAAGACAAAACTTGTAATTTACTCTATATTCTAGTGAGCGTATTTTACTGTTACAAAGCCTCGGGTTCGTCAAAGAGTCACTCAGAGGTATAAATTAAACATGTTGACACAATTAACCCCTGTAGCTTGTAATCTCTCACTTTCTTCCGCGTTTCGCTCCGTACGATCCATGATTTATTCGTTTGAAGGTACGAGCATCATTTAGGGTTACTATACAGTATATTTACCCCTCGTTGACATTTTCAACCCTCGAATTTACATACTTTCAAGGTTTGTCAACTTTAGTCCTTTATTTAGTATTTAATACCACATGTAAACTCATGACACGTGTCAACACATTATTGGACACAAAATTTCAAGGTGTTACATATTTATTATCTAAAAATTTCGGATAGTCTATATAAGTAATTATGATAAAATAATAAAATGTCACTAACTGAAAAATAGATTATTGAGAAATATTATATTTTCCAAAATATATCAGAACCTACATATTCTTTTAGTTGCTGCTGGTGCAACCTTATAAAGGGAATGCCACCTACATATTATCCAACAAAGTTTTGTTTAGCATCAAAAGCACAAGAGCCATCTCTTGTGTAGTATGATTATGAGCCTCATCAGTGAGAGTCAAAACAGAAATGGGTCAAAGCGTGTCAAATTTGGTGCAGGTCAAAATCGGTTGTATTGGGTTAGCTTGACTATCATTGCTTATTTATCATAACAAATCAAATCCATTTGTGGGGGGGGGGGGGGGTTCAATCTTTTTTCTTTTTTACTTCAGTTATTACCTTTTTACCCATATCATGGAACAATCTGATTCTAACTTTGATGATAAAACTAATTTTAGGATGGTTGAGCACAATGATGTGTTAGAAGACATCAAACTAACCAATGATGAGATTGTTAATTGGCAAGTTATGCAACATAGGATGTAGGTCCCGTTTTTTTTCGGTGGATCGATAACGAAAACCTATCCTTGTTTATCACAAACACGGTAACGCGTGCGGAATCCCCGTGACGGTGCAAACCAAACACAGTGTAAAATAAGAACACGTGTAACCAAAAGATTCAATATCTATTGATTAGGGATGAGTACAACCAGAAACATATACAAACAATGTTTACAGACTCTCACTAAGTCTCGCAGGTCTCTCATACTCATCTCTATTTCACACAGAAACTATAACGAGTATTTATACTAAACAGACACAGACCTTGACGAAACAGAAAAGGACTCGGCGAAACACCTTTGGGCAAGAGATTGGGCCTGAAGAAGCTCAACAGGCGACGAAACAGGGAGAGGCCATTACAAAGTCGACGAAACACACCTTGTTTCGTCGACATGTGGTTTGGCCCAAGTTTAGTCAAAGCCCAGTAAGATTTTCGGCCCAACAGTGTGTTTCGTCGACAACTGTTTTTCCCAAATTCAACAACTACGAAGATTAGTCAACCATGACATCATCATGACATCACATTGATGATGTCATGGTGATTTGTCATCGGGACATGATTTATGGCGCTCCGTGCTTCGCGTGTCGAACTCTGGGACGCACGACGGAGGAATGTCGTGATGTCGGGCTTGAGCCGGACCTAACCGTGTCGAAACCAAGTTGAACCGAACCGAGTTGAACCGAGCCGAGTCGCGTCCACATAAAATGTATCAACAAACTCCCCCTTGGACGCTACTCGTGATGGTTCGTCTTCTGTGTCTTTCATGTCGGAGGATCTTCAAAGTCTTCACGCTTCGTAAGTAGAAAGTGTGTCAACAAACTCCCCATTTCATTTAGGAAGTGCGTTAATAAACTCCCCCTTGAATGAACTCTCCATTGAGTTATGCTCGTGAATCTTTTGATCTTCAATTCTTTAGATCCTTGTGGTGTTGATGAGAGGTCAGCGGCAACTCGATCATTTTTATCTTTTGAGTGCCTTCACGTCGTGTCTTCATTCCAAAGCTTGTCATCGAACATGTTCTCCTTGCCTTTAGCATCTGCACACACAAGAAATCTAAACGCATAATGAGAACAACCGCTTGGAATATAGTTTCCATAAACAAACGACACATGTGTGACCATATTTCAATCAACTACCGACCGACAACAGTTTGAAAGTTTAAAAATTGATCAATTTTAATCCTTTAACTTTCAAAACCTCTTAACTTCGACTGTTTATGAAGATGCAATTGATTTCCGGCTTACGATCAGGATTTTGGGTAGGATAGACTCGAGTTCCAACATCGGTCAATCAAAAATAAACTAGAAGCAAAATCTTTTTGGATTTTCTAAAGTTTATATTAAAACAAACCTAAAATCTTTTTGATATTTTTCATTTTTCAAAAGTAAAGACGGAAAACAATAAATAAATATATACAAAGATGCAAAAACTAAAAGTAATAAATAAATATTTACAGACATTCTTTTTGCAAGTTTCGAGGGTAAGAGAATCATATCAGTGTACGGTCATGCCAAAACGCTCTTGTTGTTCTTTTAGTTAACATTTAGATAAGCATCCTATAACAATTATCGGTATTGTTGTCCACATAAGCTCAACTTATCAGATGTAATCATGGCGAAGGGATACGTTAAGGTGTGATTTATACTTACCGACCGATGTTCATCCACACACGACACATTCCCGTATCAAGGTATGCACGAGGGTTCATCTTACCGTTGAGTATATCGTTTATCATCCGTTTGACCGTATATGATGTGAGATTCTCACTTATTTTGATTGAAAACAAGCCCTATGTGATAGAATCACTTATTGAAGAGGAACTTGATTTTCAGATGCATGAGGGCACAGGAGCAAGTCCTTGAACAGGTCAGTATTTTCGTACAGCAGAGAGACGAACTTGACTCCCGGATAAATGTGATATATAATCACTTATTTGAGGGACATGTGATTGTTGATCACTTATTGAGGTCGAATGCAATATGTACACGTATGTATAGTATTATGGAAGATCTTAACTTCGTCTCTGTAATTTTTCGGTAAAAGATACAACCATGATACCCAAATGATAAGCAGCATAAAGACCGAATATCTCAGAACCTCGGCAATCTCTCAAACGAAATTTCGGTACCAAGACCATATGCCAATGAGTGGTTCCCACACAGTCTTCAGTCGATTTAAGTTTATATCACCCTGCACACTTTAAAATGATTGTGAGCTTACCGATACATCTTATATAGAGCTGCTTAACATTTTTCATTTTGCATTTCAGTTCGAAGAGGTTTCGACAGACCACTGATTTACTATCATTTTCTCTTTTTCTCGCCAGGAAACTCATTTTTGTTTTTCTATTGTTTTTTAGTTTTGAAAATTTTCAATGTTTTTGGATTTTTAAAATTGGATTTACTCCCCCTAAAATCAACAAACTATGATAAAATTTACAAACACAAAGGTATTTACAAAAACGATTTCCCGATGTCAAATTAACTCATATTTTACCTCAATGCCGTTTACCAAAATTAATTTTAATCAGAAATGATTTATCGAATTTTGGGAAAATGAGTTGGCATGTCGGTAAGCGATGCGGACCATGATAGCATTGACGAGTTTCATAGTGAAACAATCACGTGTGAGGTGATATTTGAGTTCAACGTGTCAGGCCAAAGAGTGCTGTACGAGATGATAATAATTCATAAAGCAGCTTAAATATCGACAAGCATAGGAGAGATTAGAAATTCAAAACCGTATCCTACAACTGCTTCGTGCATTGCAAGGAACCTGAGTGCTCTCCCAAACTGGATATCCACCCGGTGTGGACTTCAAAGCCGATTTTTGTAGCTACTGAGAAATCTCTTCAGACTCAACTACAGTTCTGCCCCAGAAAGTGTTGAAATTAAAAAAAAAAATTACTTACCCCAACTTTGGTTTTTTGCATGGCCAGAAAGTGAATCCCATTGCTGGTCTTCAATCCCTGAATCCAGGTCTACTTCCTCGCATCCCTGACCTTCCAGATATTTATCACCAAAAAATTCATTGTTGAACAATAGTTTCACCATCTCCATCTCCATCTCCATCTACCATTTTCTGCACTTGTTCTTCGAATCCATTCAGCTTAATTCCAACCATTTCCCCAATCGCCACTGTATCAGCAACTTCTTAAGACCAATTCGACATTCCGAACACAGGTACCGTGGTTGTCTCACACGCCGGCGTCTCATCAACCAAGATAGTCTGGCCGTCCTCCGTCGATCTATCTTGTCCGTCCTTAGGAATCCGGCAAGAATTATTGAGGTCAATAGATTGATTTTCTGAATTAGCTGGGAAGGGAAAGTTCCAGTGTTCATTTGTTTTATTTGAGTTAACTGGATCAGGTGACCTAAGGCCATGGGTCCTCTTCCTGGGCCTAGCTGCAGGTGAAGGGTCCACCATATCATTTGAGCCCACCCTAAAATGATCCACATTACCCCCTAAGCCCACATCAGGAATCCATCTCTCACAACCTTGGGTGGGTCCCTGTGCTTTATCTCCTCCATAAACAAAATTCTCAGCCGTTTTCCCCCATTCCCATGCAAACGTGCCTCCACTTCCCCATTCCCATTATTACCCCCCAACGTTTCGTTTCCCGACAGTTCATTACCCGATCTTCCTTGACCGACAACCTTCTCACCGGCGGCCATTTGTGATTGCTGGATTTCACCTTCCTCTATATCTTCATCTCCGACTGCCGAACCTTCTGATTCCAGGTCTTCGTACATCATCTGAAACCCCATGTTTTGATCATCTTCCATAACCCAAATCTTCTGTTGATTCCCACTCAAGTTTATTTCAACTTCCTCGTCAATTCTAGATGGCGAATTCATAAGAACACAACATCTACCATCTGAGTTATCTGATCTTTCCCACGAGAAATCCGACTTACACACCACTTTGCCAAACATTTCTCCAATTTCATCATACACCAAGTTATCCTGCATCTATATCGGGACGCCCATAATTTTGACCCATGCAAGTCGGTCGAACTCAAGCATTTGGCCTTCCCATAGTGCCACCGAGTTAAACACTCCACTCCACAGATTCATTTCTCTGCCCACGAACTCAAGAGCCGTTCTCTTATCTTTAAACACTACCATGTATTTTAAACCACCTATGTAACAAACTATACTATTTACGTAACCTCCTCGTGCCAACATTGGTTTAATTTTTTCAACCTTTGAGACTCCATTCACCTCTGCCACTACCGCTCGCATCATGCAATGATCAGCGTATAGATTTCCTCTCTGGGCCAACGTGATGACCTTCCTAGACGACTCCTTTCGTTCCTTACCAACAAGAACCTCACTATACAGTATGTTGTTCTCCTTCCAGGGAGCCGGAACATAGATTGGTGGAGGTCTATATTGGTTTCGATAATGCTGTTGTTCTGGCTCTTTTGGAAGCTGTTGATTTGCAAATCTTTGGTGATTCTTATTGTATTTGGCAACCAACACACCTACCTTAGCCTCATATATTTTCACTTTGTTCATTCCCCGTAATACCTCCATCATATTAGCTACCCCTTCATAGCGAATGAATCAAAAATAGTTCCCCCATGAATCACTCTTCCTCGCCACATACGCCTCCTTGACCACACCAAACGGTTGGAGTTGTTAACCGATAATTGTGCCACATAATTTTCGGATCAATATTCTGTAATTAAATGTATTGATTGTATTTGATTATTTCCGTTTTGATTGGTGAAGTTGTGGAAACTGGTGTTGTCAAATTCACAGCCCATGTCGCATTGGATTGCTTGTATGGGTAGCCGAAATTGAGTGGTGACAAATTGGTGAAATTGAATTAGTTTTGAATAAGTTTCTGATTTAAAACGAAGAGGGTAAACCCACGTATATTGAGTAAAGTCATCAATGATTACTAGATAATATTTGTACCCTGCATAGCTTGCTAAAGGTGATGTCCACAAATGACAATGCAATAATGAAAAAGGACATAAAGTAGAATTGATAGAGTCGGAAAAATGGTAAGCGTTTGTGTTTCGACAATTGACACGCATGACAAAGAGACGAACTCTTGTGTTTATTACAAGAAATAAAATTATTCAAACGAAGAAAATCCACAACGGGTTGACCCGGATGACCGAGTCGGTTGTGCCAAAATGGAGATTCTTGAGTAGAAGCAAAATAAGCATTGGCGGAAGCGTTGGGTGTGAGCGGGTACAAGTCACTCGAACTGTTGTGGCGACTCAGGATCGTGCCATCCTTGAAATCCTTCACAGAAAAACCATATGGGTCAAATTCAATAGAAGTGTAATTATCGATATTGAATTGGTGAACAGAGATAAGGTTTTTAACAATATTGGGATTAAATAGGATATTTTTGAGGTGAAGAGGTTTGGAGGCAAAGTTTAGGGTTGAGTGTCCCGAGCCCAAAACCGGAACTTTGTTGCCATTACTGACAATTATTGACGCTATTGGCGCAAACGTGGAAAACGTGTCAATATTAGTTTTATCAAAAGAGATATGGGAAGAAGCACCTGTGTCGAAATTCCACTGATCATCGGTTGCACTAGAATCCACAGACAGAGCATGAACTGCATCCGCAAGCTGGGTGGGTTCAAGAGGATCCACTGCTGCCAAATTAGCCTGTGCCGACCTGTGATTGCCTTGGTTGGACTGAGTGTATGGAGCGGGTGGGGGCTGCCATGGGTTGGACCAATTTTGAGTTGGATAAGGGCATGGTGGAGGTGTCCAATAGGGTGGGGCCCAATAGGGTGGGTAATATGGCTGCTGGGGAGGTTGGTTGAAGGCCCTGTTGTAGGAGTGTTGGGATGGGGCATTGTGGTTTCGGTTTGAGTAGTGACTGGGGCCGCGGGTATTGTTGTGAGAGCGGGAGTTGGAGCGGGTATTATTACGTGGGTTGGGGTTACGGTGGGTGTAGTGTGCTGGTGGGTTAGACTGGGCCGAATTATGATGAGAGGGTGGGGCCGATTGGGGGTTAGGTGGTGTTGGCGAGGGTGGAATGGCAACAACCAAAGCAGGAGAGTTAACAACCGCATCTCGGGTTTTTATGCGACCGGACTCGGAGTGGAGTTGGTCGATAGCATCTTCCCACGCCGGGAGAGACTGGTTGAGAATAGCAGAGATGGTGTCATACTCTTTTGGTAGACCCTTAACAAGATGTAAAATGCGCTGTTGGTCGTTCATAGGGAAATCCAAGGCATGTAGTTGGTCGGTTAGATCACGTATTTTCTGACAATACGCATCCAGGCTAGGCATGGAAGCAAGGGTGAGATTGGCAAGCTCATGTTGGATAGCTTGGGAACGGGGTCCTTTGTTATTCACAAAGAGTCGTTTGACCCGTTGCCAGGCCTCAGCAGCAGTGGACTAATCGGCGAGAACTCGAATAAGTAGATCATCCGAAAGGGTGCTATAAATCCATTGCAACACAATGGAATCAATGTTCTCCCATGTCGCGTATTCGGGAGTGTCTTTAGCGGGGGACGGCGAACCGTCAATGTGAGAAAGCACTTGGTAGCCTTTTGCATGAAGCATAAAAAGCTTAACCCATGATGCATAAGAAACATTGGTACCATCGAGGATACGAACTTTATTCTGGATGTTGCTAATAGTGTATACCGGATGTAGCGGTTTGTGGGTGGAATCGGCAGTGGCAGCAAGGATTTCCTTGTCTGCAGAATTGTCTTTGTCTGGCATGGGGCCGAAGTGAGTGAAGAAAGAGGGTTAGTGTGAAGGCTGATCGAAATTAGGTTTGGACGGCAGTAGGGGTGATCGAAATCAGGAACCCTAGAAGGGTGATACCATGTGAAATATTGTAATCCCTTAGGGAAATTCATTAACATCCACTGTACATAAATAGTTACAAAGGAATAAGATAAATACGGAAATAATCAAATACAATCAATACATTTAATTACAGAATATTGATCCGAAAATTGTGTGGCACAATTATCGGTTTATATATGGACGATATTATATTAACCGTATCCAGTGATGATCTGCTCCAGCAAATAATTGGGTCCCTTACAGCTGAATTCAAAATGACTAACTTGGGGACTTTGCATCATTTCTTGGGAATTGCTGTAACTAAACATGCTAACGGGTAATTTTTATCTCAGTCTACCTATGCAGCGGACATTCTCACTCGTGCCAACATGTCTAATTGTAAACCCGCTAGCACCCCTGTCTAGCCTGGCTCTAAACTTAGTGCCGACAGTGGTTCACCCTTTGAAGATGGTTCTCTCTACAGGAGTTCAGCCGGGGCTCTTCAGTATCTCACGATTACCAGACCTGACATTGCCTATGCCGTTCAACAGGTCTGTCTCTTCATGCATGCCCCTAGAGAACCGCATTTTCAGTTTCTCAAACGGATCCTTCGCTACCTCAAGGGCACCTTTGAGCACGGTTTACTGCTTTCTAAGTCATCCAGCACAGAATTGACTGCCTATTCAGATGCTGATTGGGGTGGGTGCCCTTATTCTCGACGTTCTACATCCGGCTATTGCGTTTATTTGGGATCCAACTTGATCTCTTGGTCTTCTAAACGTCAGTCCACCATTTCCAGGTCAAGTGCAGAAGCTGAATACCGCGCCGTGGCAAACACCGTTGCTGAACTCAGCTGGGTTCGCAACCTTCTACTCGAGTTACATGTCCCTGTTCGCCACGCATCGCTCATCTACTGTGACAACGTCTCGGCTGTCTACCTCTCAGATAATCCGGTTCAACATCAACGCACCAAACATATAGAACTGGATATCCATTTCGTCCGAGAAAAGGTCCGCCTTGGCTCAGTCAAGGTCCTTCACGTCCCTGCCGATTACCAGTATGCAGACACTTTCACGAAAGGATTACCGAAGCATCTGTTCCTGCGTTTTAGATCCAGTTTATCCTTCGGTCATCTCCGGCTCAAACTGCGGGGGCGTGTTAACCGATAATTGTGCCACACAATTTTCGGATCAATATTCTGTAATTAAATGTACTGATTGTATTTGATTATTTCCGTATTTATCTTATTCCTTTGTAACTATTTATGTACAGTGGATGTTAATGAATTTCCCTAAGGGATTACAATATTTCACAGGAGTGCCCTACCAAGCAACGTGTTTGAGATACCTTCAGGAAGATTAGTGATGTAGAAAGTTGTTTGTGGCAGTCTGTTTGTTGGTCTTTTCTTCTCTCGATAATCCACATCCTTCCAGGTCTCCACTCTCCCTCTCCCCCCATTTCCGCAACCGGAAACCCAGATCTATAAGAGGTTAATAGAATTCGTATAGATCAAGCTAAACTATTCGAGAAAACCTGGAAACCCAAAATCTGGGATCCGACGAGGAAATCCACCGAAATTTTCAAAGAAAACCTTAACCGATCAAACCCAAAAACCTGCTAACAATGCTCGTATCGAACAGCTTGGATTCGATTCAGCCGTACTATCACAGGATTGTTACACAAGAATCGGATGTAAGATCGATTATGGATGAGATAGTCTGTTCATCTTCCCTCACAACATAAGTTAACATTGCTTATTTGGAAAAAAAAAAATTAAATCTTATTCGTATTGCATAGAAATTTTAATATGTTATTCACAATGCATGTGTCTGCACCCATCGTTCTTAACTAAAGTTAGTTGATTTTTTAAATGTCTTCTAATTTCAATGTATTCTTAATAAATACTTATACCCATGGTTGCAAAAGTCGCTAGACGCTCTTTAGTTAGTCGATCGGGAGTTGAAAATAGTTGGCCTAGGCGGAGAGTACTCGGGGAGTGCTCGGACATGTTAAATTCTAAAGAAATTAGTTTTCAGAAATTAAATATATGTTAAATAACATAAATTTAATAATATTTATAACAAAATACGTGAAAATGATATTCATTCTTTAATTCTTTAATATGATAAGCATAGAAATTATTTTTTATTTTTTTAAGTCAAACTTGGCTTGAGTTGACCTACTAGCTCCGATTCTACACAAGTTTGACCGCGTTTGATTGATTCCGAGTAACTAGGTGAAGTTGAAGAAAGTCGGCTGCAGCCTACCTTATAGTGACTACTCGGCCTTGGAGACCTTTCTTTACAACCATGCTTATACCGACACCATGTTAGGATTTAAACCCTCCACCCTTAAAATATAAGAGAGACACGTTCAGAGGCGTAGTTTGAATGGAAACTCAGTAGGATCCGGACTCTAAAAATCAAAATCGATAGAGGCTAACACTTAAAATTCAAATATTTTACAAAAAAAACAAATTTTGATAAAATTAACATTACGTGCGAAAAATCACCGTGGGCCGGGCACCTCCTGGCCTCCATATCCTCCACCCATGGACACATTACTTCTAGGATGTGCCTTGAAGAATACAGTTTTGGTGGATAAACATTGTTAGCATTGAATGCCACAAACTGTATATGTGATGTGGCGTGTGTTATGATAACGAAGAACAAATCAAGTTGATTATGCGAATACCCGTGATGATCTTCCCCAAACCCCCAAAATTCAACCCTAAGGTTAGAGAATTTGAAGTGAAAAGTGACTAAACTCGAAATTGATTTCTGACCATTGAAATTACAAGAGCAATACATAAATAGAGACTGAAATTCGAAATGGGTCACAAAAAGGCCATGGGCAAAACATAAGCCCAAAAACAAAATGCATAAAACACCGAAAAAACATAAAAAGTGTCCAAAACTCTCATTAGAATGCGTTTTCTCGTTTCAAGCTTTGATTTGACTGGTCGAACGCCTATAACGGTGACCCGTAGCCAAAGTTATGCTCGTTTTTGTAAATCACCCTTGGAAGCTCGATCATGAGCCTCCAGAAATGTCATGGCCCGATCCTCTACACTTGAGACAGCATCAATATGTTTATCATTGAACGAATTTATGGAAATAGTTAGGTAAATGAATTTATAAATTGTTTAGAAAATTGGTGCACAAATTAAACATTGTTTAGAAAATCACAAACAATGTTTAAATTCACTCACCTAACTATTTGTCTATTTCCACGAATTCATTCACTTGTCGACACATACAGTTTGTGGCATAGTGGCATTCAGTGTTTCATTATGCACCCGTTTTCAAACAATATTTAATTATACATCAATTTTTCAAACCTTATAATAAAAGAAATTATGCACCAGTTTTCAAACAATATTTAATTATACACCAATTTTTCAAACTTTTTAATAATAGAAAAAAGAAGATAAAGACACTTGAAACAAACAAGCCAAAACAAATAAAGCACGGGTAGTGGATTTCGTTTGTCATGGTTGGCCATAAGAAGATAAAGAAGATAAGACACTTCACTACTTTTTCGTTCTTGATTCACTTGCAAATACGTTGGTAATGAAGTTTCACAAACAATCAGGTAAATTCATAAAACCATTGGTTCCAACTCCTTCAAACCTTAAACACTACAAGATAGGCTTCATCGACGAACTTGCTCCACTTAGACATGTAGCTATCGTTCTTTTTTTCACCAAAAATCCCAACCAAGACCCAAAGTTTGTTGTCCAACTAGAAAAATCCCTAGAAAAAGTCTTGACGCGATTATACCCTCTCACAGGTAGATATGTTGAAGAAAGTCACATCGTTGACTGTAACGACGAAGGTGTTGAGTTCATACAAGCCAAAGTTAACATTAAACTTGAAGATATTCTTGGTCTACATGTGGATGTTAGGCCTGTAGATGAATTTACAGTGGAAACAAAACCTCAACACATTCTTACAATTCAACTTACCACCTTTGAGTGTGGGGGTGTAGCACTTGTTGGAAATATTAAAGATAATATTAAGAGGAACATACAAGTTGGTATGTTTCCTCCATCCCACATTGGTGGAGTGATTGAAGTTTGAGTGGTTTATAAGGGATTACCCCTTATGGGCCTCCAAAGTGTTAAATGGGTTGAGTAGTGGATGAAGCCCACACGCGCGCCGAGCCGAGCCGCGAGCTCGCGAATGGGCGCGTTTGAGGCGCACTTCGCACTTCGCACGTCGCTAGGAGCTTTTATTTTTAGCTAAGGTTTGGTTTCAGGTGGGTCAGATCTGTAAACCGAATAAGATGAGATAAGAAGGAGATAGGGATGGATTCGAAAACTGTGGGGGTTATCCCATAGTCAATCGAATTCGTTTAAGGATAATTATCTAGTAACCGAATTCGTATGAGATAGGTAATTCGAATTGGTTATGGATTGTTATCTCTCTCCCTATTTTTCTCACTCTCTGGTATAACCCACAACTATAAATAAAGGCTTCCTGTTACCCATTCAAACACTGAAAATTTCGCAGCCTACTCTCCTCCATCTGGGTGTTCGTGTTTTCGTTCCAGCTTCTGCGTTTTTCTGGTTTCCATTGCTGTTGGAATACCAGATCAGTTCTGCATTAAATCCTGGGAGTTTACGCTGCAGCTCACAGCAATACGAGCGCGTAAAATCCTTTAAGGACAGGAATCATCCGTGCAGTTCAAGTTTCTCGTTTAAAGATCTTCGATCTCAATCGCCAGGTTGGTTTTAATTTTGCGTGTTATTTAAATTCGTCCGACAACGGGACAGTCTCCTTCTACCTTTCTTTAATCAGTTTGCTCAAGTTGGAACAAACTGGTTTGGCTGATAACTCGGTAATTAATAAATTAATTGTGTGATTAAATTATTTTCAACAATCTTAAAGGATTTTAATTTGTGTTTTAATCAACAGAATTAATGGACTCTGAACTACCAACAGCCAATCTGAGATTCATGAATCAAGAGTTTGTCAAGTTGGACAGATTCGATGGTCAGAACTATACCCGCTGGGCGGACAAGGTTAAGTTCATGCTAGTTGTGCTGAAACTTTACTATATCCTTGATCCTGACTTGCCTGCAATCCCTGATGACCCTCCTGGTGAAGCAGGAGAGCTCCCAAATGAAGATTTGGCAAGGCAAAGACTTATCCGTAAGGAAGCTGAAGATCTTTGCCTGGGTCACATCAAAAATTCCCTTTCGGATCGTCTCTATGACTTGTACGCGCCAATAAAAAGTGCTAGAGAATTGTGGAAAGCTTTGGAAGATAAGTACAAGGCTCATGAAGAAGGTACTAACAAATACCTTATTGCCAAGTACCTAGACTTCCAAATGGTCGATGACAAGTCAATCTTGGAGCAGGTGCATGAACTCCAAGTTCTTGTTAACAAATTGACTGCACTTTCTATTCCGCTGCCAGAAATATTTCAAGTAGGGGTTATTATTGCAAAATTGCCTCCTGGTTGGAAGGATTTCTCAAAGAGAATGATGCACAAGTCTGAGGACTACTCTTTGGATGAACTGTTGAAGCACCTTGGAATTGAGGAGGAAACGCGCAACAGGGACAAAAGAGGTAAAGTCGGATCGAGTGTGAATCATGTTGCTGGTGGATCTGGTCAAAAGGGAAAAGGGGCATCATCAAGGAATAAGAAGTTTACAGCACCAAAGAAGAAAGAATTCAAGAAGTCACAACACACTAACAACCATCAACCAAAGAGGTCTGGTAAATGTCATGTTTGTGGAGAAACAGGGCATTATGCACGAGAGTGCTCTCAGAGGAAATCTGGATCCACGGTTGGTTCTACGAGTGCTATTGATGTTGAGAAAGTCACCAATCTAGTGGCCAATGTGGGTCTTGGTGAAGTCAACATGCTTTCTCAATATACACGCATTGTGGCATGTAGAGGATGGTTTTTGGATTCTGGAGCCACTGTTCATGTTTGTGGGAATCGTGGCTCGTTTCTTACTTATGCTCCTGTTCCTCAAGGAACAGTGGTGGTATGTGCTGATGGACATCGTGTAGAGGTTCGAGGTAAAGGCACGGTGCGTCTAAACTTCAGAGATGGTCAAGTGGTTACTCTTCAGGACGTGTTGCATGTTCCTGGTATCACCAAGGGTCTTGTTTCTGCTGATAAGTTTGATCGGAATGGTTACAAGCTGGTTATCAAGAATCTCCGTGTGAAGTTTTCTCTAAATGACATCTATGTGGGTCAAGCAAAGAACACGGGTGGAATGTATCGTCTTGACTTAGCTGAAGATGGGATTGGTGAAGAAGAAGATTCGGATCAAGGGGGCGTTTCAGTGATTGACGGGTTTGGGAATGAAAGTGATAGTGATAGTGGTGGTAGTGTTAGTTCTAGTATTGGTGAATGTAATGCAATTGGTTTTGATTTGAATGAAATTATGTCTTCTGATTATATCGCTTGTTCAATTTCTTTATGGCACAAACGTTTAGCTCATACAAATATTAAAAACATTGAAAAAATGCAAACTAAAGGTTTATTAAAATTAAATGATAAAGACTTTGAAAAATGCGAAACTTGTGTTAAATCAAAATTCACAAAGAAACCTTTTCCAAGTGTTCCTAAACGCAATACATCACTACTAGAACTAATTCATTCAGATATTTGTGAACTGAATGGAGTTCTTACTCGTGGGGGTAAGAGATACTTTATCACTTTCTGTGACGACTCGAGCCGATACTTATATGTTTATTTGTTGCATTCAAAAGACGAAGCTTTTGAGGCATTCAAAATATATAAGGCTGAGGTTGAAAAACAAAAGGAGAAACGCATTAAAATTCTTCGCTCGGACAGAGGCGGAGAATACTTTAACCGAAGGTTTGATGCATTCTGCGAAGAAGAAGGCATCATACATGAGAGAACTGCACCATATACTCCCCAACAAAATGGTTTGGCTGAGAGAAAGAACCGAACCTTGGTAGAGATGGCTAACTGTATGTTAAACCAATCGGGTCTACCTCGTAATATGTGGGGGGAAGCTGTGTTAACCGCATGTTATGTTCATAATAGGATCACTAGTCGTGTGATACCTACGAGTCCATATGAGTTATGGAAAGGAAGAAAACCAAACCTAGAGCATTTGAGGGTTTGGGGTTGTCTTGCTTACTATCGCGTACCTGATCCAAAGACACTCAAACTGGGAGAACGAGCTTTCAAGAGTGTGTTCATTGGATATGCTTCGCATAGTAAATCTTACCGATTGTTGGATGACGAATCAGGTATAGTTGTAGAATCCAGAGATGTGGAATTCTTTGAGAACAAGTTTTCTAGAGATGATGAAAACTCAAATGGCACCACAACTTCTAGTACTTCTGAGAAAAGGGTTCAACCCTCACCAATAGTTGAAGAACCAAGGAAAAGTACTAGAGTTAGAAAAGAGAAAAGTTATGGAGATGATTTCTTTTCTTACCTGGTTGAAGGAACTCAAAAGAAAGTGACGAGAGAGGTCATTTTTGCTGTAAATTTGGATGATGATCCTAAAACTTTCAACGAGGCAATGTCATCAAGAGATGCTCCTTTGTGGAAGGAGGCAGTCAATGATGAAATGGATTCCATTATGGGAAATGGAACTTGGGAGTTAGCTGATCTACCCAAGGGAAAGAAACCTATTGGATCCAAATGGATTTTCAAAAGGAAGTATCATCCAGATGGATCCATCTCTGCCTATAAAGCGAGATTAGTCGCTAAAGGGTATAGGCAGAGAGAAGGGATCGACTATTTTGATACCTATGCACCTGTGGCTAGAATAGGTTCTATTAGAACTCTGATAGCGGTGTCTGCTTTGAAAGGACTTTACATCCATCAAATGGATGTAAAGACGGCATTTCTAAATGGGTATCTAAATGAGGAGATTTATTTGGAGCAACCAGAAGGGTTTGTGATGCCTGGACAAGAGAACAAAGTGTGTAGACTTATTAAATCTCTGTATGGTTTGAAGCAAGCTCCTAAACAGTGGCATGAGAGATTTGACACCACTGTGACTGCTTTCGGGTTTCGACACAATAGTGCTGACAGATGTATTTATACTAAATGCGAACCCGGTTATACAGTCGTGATTTGTCTCTATGTTGATGATATGTTGATCATTAGCACTCACCTTGAAGGTATTTCTGAAACAAAGAAATATTTGTCCTTGAACTTTAAGATGAAAGATCTAGGAGAAGTTGATACCATTCTTGGGATCAAGGTGAAGAGAACTGGAAGTCAGATTTCTCTTAGTCAATCTCATTACATAGAGAAAATTCTGACTAAGTTTCAACACTTAAATATTAAAGAGTTTAATACTCCATTTGATCCAAGTGTGAAACTTAATGTGAACTCTGGAAGAGCAGTGGCTCAACTGGAGTATGCGAGTGCTATTGGAAGTATGATGTATGCAACACATTGCACTCGTCCTGATATTGCTTTTGCTGTAAGCAAACTGAGTCAGTATACTGTTAATCCAGGGACAGAACACTGGAAGGCAGTGGGTAGAGTACTTGGATACCTGAAAAGGACCAGTAACTTAGAACTGACATACACGTCTTCTTCCAGAATACTTGAAGGTTATTCTGATGCAAGCTGGATTGATCGCACAAATGATTCAAAATCTACAAGTGGGTGGATTTTCACTCTAGCAGGAGGAGCAGTTTCTTGGGCGAGCAAGAAACAGACGTGTATTGCCCACTCGACTATGGAAGCTGAGCTCATAGCGCTAGCTGCGGCTGGTAAGGAAGCAGAGTGGATTAGAGATCTACTTACTGACATCCGTCTGTGGGATGTTCCAATGCCGTGTATTCCCATGTATTGTGATAGTGAGGCCACACTATCTAAAGTGTACAACGCAGTGTATAATGGGGGATCAAGACACATAGGTCTTCGGCACAATTATGTGAGACAACTGCTTGAAAGTGGTACCATCAAGGTTGTCTATGTCAAGACAAGTAAGAACTTGGCAGATCCATTTACTAAACCTCTGACGAGAGATTTGGTTGTGAATACCGCGAGAGACATGGGTCTAAAACCACAATAGAATCGTTAGTGATGGAAACCCAACTTGAACTTAGTGCTCCTATTTCTCAAGTTTAAAGGGTAACAACGAAGTCACTTAACGATAGAAGGTACTATCAAATTTGATAGATCCATGTGAGGTATGATAGTACGTCGTTGCCGAGAACAAGGGTGAGCTTATGCTCTTAACAAAGTTTTGGAGGCATCCAAGCAACGTGGATGATGTAAAACTTTGCCTATATGATCTAGGGGTGGTGCCGCCTCGAGTGAAGATTAGTGGTTTATCTTCTAAAGGGTCATGAAAAGGATTTATAGCGCACGGCCATATTCGCGCTCAGTGAGAACGCAAAGTCAGCTGGTGATGTGTGGGGGTAAACCGAAGGGGGGTATCAGGTTAATGGTTTAATTCCATAGGACACCATCTAATCTGTCTCTTCTTGTTTGTCAACATAAACTGGGTTTAATCTTCGTGACACCTAGTGACATCATTAGTCTAAGTGAAAGGAAACATTCCAACTTGGTGGGGGATTGTTGGAAATATTAAAGATAATATTAAGAGGAACATACAAGTTGGTATGTTTCCTCCATCCCACATTGGTGGAGTGATTGAAGTTTGAGTGGTTTATAAGGAATTACCCCTTATGGGCCTCCAAAGTGTTAAATGGGTTGAGTAGTGGATGAAGCCCACACGCGCGCCGAGCCGAGCCGAGCCGCGAGCTCGCGAATGGTCGCGTTTGAGGCGCGAATGGGCGCGTTTGAGGCGCACTTTGCACTTCGCACGTACGCATCGTCGCTAGGAGCTGAGGAGCTTTTATTTTTAGCTAAGGTTTGGTTTCAGGTGGGTCAGATCTGTAAACCGAATAAGATGAGATAAGAAGGAGATAGGGATGGATTCGAAAACTGTGGGGGTTATCCCATAGTCAATCGAATTCGTTTAAGGATAATTATCTAGTAACCGAATTCGTATGAGATAGGTAATTCGAATTGGTTATGGATTGTTATCTCTCTCCCTATTTTTCTCACTCTCTGGTATAACCCACAACTATAAATAAAGGCTTCCTGTTACCCATTCAAACACTGAAAATTTCGCAGCCTACTCTCCTCCATCTGGGTGTTCGTGTTTTCGTTCCAGCTTCTGCGTTTTTCTGGTTTCCATTGCTGTTGGAATACCAGATCAGTTCTGCATTAAATCCTGGGAGTTTACGCTGCAGCTCACAGCAATACGAGCGCGTAAAATCCTTTAAGGACAGGAATCATCCGTGCAGTTCAAGTTTCTCGTTTAAAGATCTTTGATCTCAATCGCCAGGTTGGTTTTAATTTTGCGTGTTATTTAAATTCGTCCGACAACGGGACAGTCTCCTTCTACCTTTCTTTAATCAGTTTGCTCAAGTTGGAACAAACTGGTTTGGCTGATAACTCGGTAATTAATAAATTAATTGTTTGATTAAATTATTTTCAACAGCACTTGGTGTATGCGCTTCACATACGGTTGTGGATGCGTCGACACTATGCACATTCCTAAATGAATGGGCTGCCATGAACCGAGACCAAAATGAGATCAAATTCACTACTCCTGGTTTTATCTCATCCTCGTTTCCTGCCCTTGGTTTCCGTCCCATGCCACTACAACTCTTGACCGACGATGATACATTGAGTAGATATACATGCAAGAAACTTTCATTCAGTGAGAGTGCCATATCCAACATGAAAGAAAAGGCCATCAAGAGTGGAAGAATTGGCACACGTCAATTGTCGAAGTTACAGTTGGTAACCGCGGCCATTTGGAAGGCTTTCATTGGTGTTGATCGCGTGACACATGGTAATCCAAGAGAGTCTATACTCTTCCAGCCAATAAATCTAAGGGAAAAAATGGCTTCTTCAATATCCAAACATGCTTGTGGAAATATTTGGGGGATTTGTGCTACGAAACCTACGATTCTTGAAACAACTATAGAACTAGCGAATCTTTTAAACGATTCTGTCACGAAAGCAGTGAATGACTACTCAAAGGTACACCATGATAGCGAACAAGGTCAAACAATGGTTTTGAATTCTATCTTAGATATGACCAACATTCCTGAATCAACAAATGTAATTCCAATAAGTAGTTGGTGTAAGTTCCCTTTCTATGAAGCTGACTTTGGTTTCGGAAGGCCCATTTGGGCGGTTCCTGGGACCGTGCCTGTGAAAAATTCAGCACACTTGATCGACGATGAGGAAGGTAATGGAGTGGAAGCATTCATCTTTCTAGATGTTAAAGATGTCCCTTATTTTGAAGAAGCACTAGATAACATTTTTAGTGCCTAAAATCGATTTGGTTTGCATATTTATCATCCTCATCAACTTCTTGCTTTTTGAAGAAGCACTAGATAACATTTGGTCTTAATGTTCTTATATGTTTTTTTGTATGTTTTTCTGGTTTTCTTGTTAACATCGAGTGTCACATGACATTTTATGTTACCTATATTACAATCTAAAATAAATCTATTATAGTTAGCATATTGCATTGCTATACATATCCACTGACATAAAGAGAGTGAAATATATATGTTTTAAAAATATCATCTAAGAATTGAATGTTTTAAAAATATCATCTATTATAAGGCTCGTTTAAAGAAATCACTACGACATATCAAATGTCTTGAATTTCCAGTTATATTTAAGAAAAATGTGATTTAAAAGTTAGGTGCAAAATGAAGCGTGTCCACATTAAATTCCCAAATTATGTATTATAAGGCCACCCGGGGTGGTTAACATTTTGTGCGTATTGGAAAATTTTCACGCGTGAACAATTGCCAAACACCACCGCCACCTCTATAATTCAACGAAGTTAATTCCCGTTATAAAAACAACGCGTTATGGGAGATGTGTGATAAGCTTTTGGGTCTTGTTTCATGTTTTATTTAATTGCTTTGTTGGGTTTTGAGGATTGTTGTGAGTGATGGGCATTTCCACTAAAAAAAGTTGTGAGTGATGGAATAAAGCTCGATGATGTGGCGGAACTTGATTGGAAGTTATGAGTGATAAATTGGTGGTGAGTGATGACCACCCCTACCCCTAAAGATTAGTCACATGTACTAGTTGTTTAATCTTTAAATTATGATAAGGAATTAAAGATTATGATTTATGTTTAAGGACTAACATATTCGATTATGAGTCTTAACACTAGAAGCAATTAATATATATGAACTGTTTTCCAATGTTAATTTTCCAAATAACATCTAAAAATGGGTTAATACATTAAGTCAGTGTTGGACAAAAGTAAAAATAGAACGCAAAATAAAACAAGATAAGCACAGAATGATTCGCTTTTCTTTTACTGAATGCTTCAAATGCTTACAAAAGAAAGAAAACAAACTGTTGCTTTTTCGACTGATTTATTCTGCAGCTAGACTGCCTATTTATAATAAAAAGCTGAAACAGAAAGGACCTAACGAACAGGTCTTATTCCAGAAATTGCTCATCTAAAGCAACGTCTCTTTTGACTAAACTCACATGCACGTTTTTATTTGGGAAAATTACGAAAATGTCAGTTGACCAAACCTGTTTTCAAATTTGTCATGCGCGGGATGCGTCCTTCAAGCACGGGATGCGTCCTTAGAACGAAACCCAATAAAAAATGGACACGTGACCACATGATGCGTCCTTCAAGCACGGGATGCGTCCTTGGAGCACGGGTTGAGTCGGACAAGTTTCTGAAGCGTCCGGCGAGGTTTCCGGCAAGTTGCAGATTTCCGATGAGTTTTCCGGCGAGTTATTTCATTGCAACGAGCCTCCATTGTCTCCTTCCAACATCATCACCACTTTGTTTTCGTCCGCCCCCTTCCAACAAGATTCTTCGGTATCCGGAGACCTCCCTTATACTTCTGCTAGAATTTTTAATGTTTCTTCGTTCACTTACACATTTCCGGTGTCCCAAGGACCCAAATTCCTCCGCCTGCATTTCTATCCTGCCATCTACTCCGACTTCAAACCAGAACAATCTTTCTTTTCAGTATCATCCAATGGCTTTTCACTGTTAACCAACTTCAGTGCTTTCCTAGGTACCTCCTATTTGAACAGGAAAAGCTTTGTCAAAGAATTCATGATCTATGTAACAGATACACAATTCCTAAACATTACCTTTACACTGTCACACCCTGGCTTTGCGGAAGCGTGGGTTAATTTGGTGTGACTTCTTAATACCATAGCTTAATCACAACAAAGCTATATGAAAGTAAAACCATGCAGAATAATCCATTAATTAAAGTCTTAAAAACAAAATACCACGACATTGTTTTAAAATGCAGACACATGCATCGAGTTTACAATACTACAAAATAAAAACATTGTTCTTAAGACACAACATAATTTAAACACCCTTTAAGACTTGCGACTCGTCCAGGTAAAAGTCGCAATCCCTAAACGAGGTTGATCCCGTAACTCTAACGCAACGTAGCATACCGTGCCAGAATCCTTAATTCCCTGAAATACATGTAAGTTAGAAAAATCAACAAAATTGTTGAGCGAGTTCATGTGTAGTGAGTATGTAAAAACCTTTGTAAGTATAAAAATTCCTGGTATGTAGCAAATAAGGAAAAAGAGATCACCAATGGTTTGCAAGGCCATTGATATGTGTGATGTGCAGTAGGAAGACTCAAACCTAGCAGATTTTGCGATGGGTACAAAGTCACCCCGAGGTCCGTTCAGATGGGCCTGGGGCTGGGCTCGCTACACCCAGATAGATCTACCGCTACTGTCCCTCGGTCCTACAATGAGGACTAATGGCCTTTAGTTCACGCCTACCCACTCACATGATCTAAGTAGTAACCCTCCTTACGCTAATCATACCATGTGTAAAGTACTCGTAAACATAGTAACATGTATTTCACCCCCGCAGTTTAGAAAACTGAAAACAGATAAGAGAAAAGGGGGACATGAACTCACAGAAGTGCGTCTCTAACAAGAAATCTCCTGGTCAACCTGCTGTGCGACGACCTACACGTACTAACTCTTATTAGACGAACGGCTGTGCCTTAGCTTAAGGTTTAATGTCTTTGGGAAATAGTTAGGCAACTATTTCGTGTTTACACTTCGTAATTATTTGGTATACACATTCCTTCCCAAAGATGGGGGTTTTAATACATGTGCGTTCGTATAACTTCGAAATATATTATTAAGTCTCACTTATAATATATTCTAATTCTTTCTCCAAAATATAAATATTTTTCCCAAAAATATTATATTTTATTACATATAATCTTCCCAAAATAATACTTTTGTCAAAATACGCGTTCAATAGTATTTTCCGAAAATACGTAAGTTACGTTGTAAAATTCGGGTGGTATTAATAATACCGGTGTAACTTAAATATTTATTGTGAAGGCGTTCGTATTTTTTTGGAGTCGTGAATATTTAGTAATATTATTTTTACCCTAAAAATAATATTTATATAGTTCACAAAATAATCATAAAAATCTCACAAGTGTTGTTATGGAAAATATATACTAAATATATATGTTAGCAAGTTTTATTTTGTGAAAATCCCACCTCCGACACTTGCTTATTTTGTAGTAAAAATCGTGGCGAAATTTATATTTTGAAAACAAGTTAAAAATATAGTTATAGACACTTGTCACCAAAAATATTTCCAAGTGTTTATATTTCTGCAGAAATTTCGCTAGAGTTTCCCCTGTAACTGGAGGTGGCCACGCTTTTAAGCGTATCATTTTCTTTTTTAAATTTCAATTCAACAATATTCCCAACATCAATCAAGCAAAGTTTCATCATCAAAATAGTCAAAATAGATATAAATCGCAAAACACATGAACTTGTGGTTTGTATAAGATATGTAGTAACTTTCCCCGTATTTTTAGTAGATCTTTTTATAAATAAACTCTGTTTCTTGAGAATCTTGTTTTTAAAGAATATACATCTTTACAACTTCTCGTCAAAAATTACAAAAATAATTCTTTGTTAAAACTTTTTGTTACACAAGTGTCTACACACTTGTGTGTTCACAAAAATCACCTTTGTTTAGGAAAGATCCGACTTTAAAAATATGATTTCACCTTACACTTGGTTCTTCGAAAATACCACTTGTAGATCCTCAGATCTACTAGTTTAGAACTCCATTTCATAAGAAAAATTGTTTTTACACAAGTTCATGTTTATGTTTGAAAGGGTTCGTCATCTAATAACTTTACGACTTAACATAAGGCTAGTTCATGTTCTATGAACATGATCTAGTGTGGTTTGATGACGATCCATTCCAACACTAGCAATCAACAACAATAAATAATCATAACAAAACTAATTTCACAAGTTTTACACTATTATTCATCTATTAACCATCTTGTTCATCATTTAAGTAGACTTTTAGACTTTGATCTTGTATGTTCATGAATTTCAACCGACAAAATTCTTATTAACCACATTAGAATAGATCAAGAAGGCGTTTAGAGTCACTTACTACTAGCTCGAGGCTAGGGAAGAAACTAGTCGAAAAACGAGGGGTTAATAGCGCCGTAGAGAGGTCCTTGGCAATCCGCAAGCACCGGGCTTCCTCGTATCAGATCCTTCACACTTGTATATGCTTGGAATGCCTTGATCAAAATCGAAAAATGGATGGATGTGGGGCTTGGTTCTCGGCCGAGATATCTAGAGAGAGGGATGAGAGTGATTTTTGTTCAAGTGTGGTAATGAGTGAATGGTGGACATAATCTTGTTCTTATAGACAATTCTATCCTAATTATCCAAAGGGTTTTGTGTCATCTTGATATAAGGCATGGGGGGATTAAAATAATCAAGTTGTAAGTGTTTGTCCCCTTTACTAACCGAGTACGGTTATGTGGGGGGGGGGGGGTCCCATGGTTGGTTTCTAACTAAATGAATAAGTATTAGTTAACTAGTTAGGAGGTTAATTAGTTACTAGCATGTAGTGTCTTGTGACGGGTGTTAGGGTATTCGGGGACCCTAACTAGCTCAGAAAAAGAAAAACAATGTCAATGACAATATTTTTGTGTTCCGGGTAAAGTCCGGTTATTCGGTTGGATACTGATCCGTTAAAGTGCTTAATAAAGCTTTAAAGTGTCGTTATTATTATTTTTAGTGACACGAAGAATTCCCGACACTTTGGAAAGTGTCTAGTATTATTTTCCCATGTTTTTGCACTTTACTAGTTTGCTAAAAAGCTGAATTTTTATATTCAAGTGCAGAATTTGTGTTTAAATCATGTTTTAGGCACATCCGGTCACTATAACTATCACCTAGTGACGCAGTTCTACAATCTTCATCTCCCTACACTTCCTACTAGTGTAGTAAACTATTCCCGGCTCATACAGGCCTTAGAGGCAGTGTCTGCCTGATACTGGTTATATCAGCATGCTTAATGGGTTATCCATTCATTGTGCTACTGTGCTTTTGTGCATGATGTTTGTCACTAAAGTTCTATATGTAAATAATGGAGTGACAGTTAATGAAGTATGATGCAAGTATATGTATGTATCAGCATTCAAGTAGCAGTTTATCCACAATTTCAAGCAAGCACAGTAATTAACCAGTAATTAAATATTAATTAAGTCATACGGATACCTGATTCGGTGAGGGTTGTCACATACACCCTCACCCAACTGATATGCCTTCATCAATGGTATTGAAATCGTTTCAATGAAATAACTCGCCGGAAAACTCGTCGAAAATCTGCAACTCGCCGGAAACCTCGCCGGACGCTTCAGAAACTTGCCCGACTCATCCCGTGCTCCAAGGACGCATCTCGTGCTTGATGGACGCATCCTGTGGCCACGTGTCCATTTTTTATTGGGTTTTGCTCTAAGGACGTATCCCGTGCTTGAAGGACGCATCCTGCGCATGACGCGCCGCTCCAAGGACGCATGAGCGTGACAAATTTGAAACAGGTTTGGTCAACTGACATTTTCGTAATTTTCCCTTTTTATTTTGGCTCCCATGTAACTCGCTCACAACAGAACTAGTCAACCACTAATTAACCAACACTCTCCCCCTTAGTGTTGGCTCCGTTCTTCAAATCCTCGACTCTGACAAGACTCCGCATTTCACCAAACTTGATCCGAGGCAATGCTTTCATTAGTGTGTCTGCCTTTTGCAAGTCGCCACTTACATGCTTGACTTCGATTTGTTCCCGCTCTATACATTCTCGTATGAAATGAAATTTTGTATCAATGTGTTTACTTCGCCCGTGAAAGACGGGATTCTTCATTAACGCAATCGAAGACTCGTTATCAACTAACAACAACACCTTTTGAGCTTCTTTTCCGGTTAACTCGCTAAGTAAACTTCTTAGCCATAATGCTTGACGTGCCACCGATGTCGCGACCATGAATTCAGCTTCACATGAGCTAAGAGCCACTGTTTTCTACTTCTGAGAGGACCACGTAATCAGATTTCCCGAAAAATAAAACACCGTACCAGTTGTGCTTTGACAATCTTCACGGTCGGTTCCGTGGCTGCTGTCTGAATAACCCACTAACCGACCGTCACCACCTCTTTTGTATTTTAGTCCATAACTTGTGGTAGATACCTTAATATTTTCTTCACTTCTGTAAGATGAGATTCTTTAGGTGATTGCATAAATCTACTCACAAGCCCAACCGAGTAACTCAAGTCCGGGTGAGTGTGGAGTAAATAACGAAGACTCCCGATGATTCTTCTATACCCAGTTGCATCCACCACCTTGCCTTTCTCATCTTTTGTCAGTTTCAATTTTTGATCCATGGGCCACTTAGTGTAACACCCCATTCGCGTAATATAAGAACACGCGGCGGAAATATCGGGGAGTCACGTTACAAATTGCTCATAACTCTGGTACTAATTTGTTTCATTATCATTAACATCGTTTTACAAACAAAGAATACATGTAATTGTTCTTTTGTTTTAGAAGTCTAAGGACCGTATGCAGTCCTATGCGTTGCATGCTTGAACAGTCGAAAATCCTGAAACATATGCGAAAACAGTCAGCATAAAAATGCCGGCGAATACATAGGTTTTATTGGCCAAATAAATGGCAAAAACATTTGGTATTATAATCTTAATTGTGAAAACTTGTGACAAAAATAGGTTTGTATATGGCATTATGATATTTACTAAATCATTTTATGTCTTACATTGAAATCCCGATTAAACCATCATGAAAACTTATGAATATGTTATTAGGAATCCAATCAAGGATTAATAATAACTGTTTTGAAATAAATCAAAACTTATATAGTATTACATAAATCAAATCAATGAGTCATGATAATACTTCAGATATCTTTCTAAGAATCTAACACATAAAAATATGGGAGATTCTACAAAGATTTTGATAATGAACATTGAAACAATTGTACACAAAATCCTAAAGTGATCCAGATAACGCTACAAGAATAATAAAATAAGAACACTTATATATAGGAAGTACCAGCGGCGTATCCACAAATGTTCTTATTTTATTATACCCGTTTCGTTATCTAAATCACAACTACCACATAACACATAAATTGTCAACTTGTACCAACTTGTAAACAAGCATTAAACCACACAATGAATCCAATAAAGGATTTCAATATCAGTACTTTAAACATCCTACAAGAATCAACCTATGAAGGTAGGTAGATGCTATAAGGATTTGAGTTCTATCACATTGTCTAATCTAACATGCATTAAAGTACATAATAAATCCAAACATGGACTCCATTATTAGTACTCTAAACATCCCATATAAGTTTAACTATGAAGATAGATAGATACTGCAGGGATTCTGGGTTCTTATCATATTGAATTACCTAACATGCATTAAAGTACACAATGGATCCAAACATGGATTCCAATATTAGTACTCTAAACATCCCATATAAGTCTAAGGGGCTGTTTGGTAGCATCTGAATGACATTAAAAGGCTACCTCTTAATGAAATCATTTAAGAGTTTAACAAAGATAATGTAGAAGAATGTGACATGTGATGGGTTACCATTCATATGTTACCTCTTATCCAGTCAGACATATGGTTACCTCTTATTCATTCAGACATAAGGGCCACAAATGATTTCATTAAGAGACAGCCTCTGAATGGATTAAGAGGCTACCAAACAGCCCCAACTATGAAGATAGATAGATGCTACAGGGATACTGGGTTCTTATCACATTGAATTATTGAATCAATACAAACCTAAATCCTAATGGTGATTCGGGATAACGCCACGAAAGGTAATACAATAAGCACACTTATATATAGGAAGTACTAGTGACGTATGCACCATGTGCTTATTGTATTATCTAGTTTCGTTATCTAAATCACCAACAAACTACACAAAAACCAACCATTGAGTTGTAAAGTACTTCTTAAAAATCTCACTATGAAGATAGGAAGATCTAAGGCTGTACTTCAAATATCCTACATGAATCTAACTATGAAGATAGGTAGATCACTTAAGGATAAAACATTACATTTGCATAATCGGAATAATACACATAAAAGCACTTAGTGAACACACACATGCCATACATTTTGAAAACAGATCGATTGCACATATGAATCACCCCAAAACATTTGAAAAATGGTAAAAGAGGGGAACTATGTACTCGCTGGGGTTGCGTATAGTCCCGGTTCAAAGGGTATAACAAAGCTCAAAAGACGAAGAGTTCAAGAGTTGAAGTGATTCCTAGGGTAACAAATACTATGTTAGGGAATCGACACCTAAATCGGAAGATCGGGTAGAATGAGGTCTTGTAAACCAAATGAGTGTTGGAACACAAGTGGTATGGTTTAACAAAGCCTACATTCTAAAACGAAAACCTATCCTAAGTGCTTACGACCCAATACGACCCGTTAAGGTAGCTTACGCCGCTTTAACGCGTCGTTTGCGCGAATGCGCGTTCGAGACGCCTAACTAGTCGTATGACAAGTATTATATGCCTTAACATATCTAATTATGTTATATAATTAGTTTAGATGTCAAAACATGTGTTACATATGCTTAAATGAAATTATGTGAAAAAGGGCGTTTTGGTCATTTTCCTAAGGCATATAAACTACCTATCATACAACTAACTAAACGAAGTGACCATAAGGTATAACCTTGGAAGGTTATTACCTATACAACTATGGTCACATTATATCTTTGGTCGGATCCTAATGATCCACCAAACGGGTCGGGTTCGTAAGTCTAAGCGATTGATTAGATCGCTTGACTTACAAGCACTAAACCTAAAGTGACGAGCTAAACATGTTCAAACATGTTTAACGAGGTTTGAAAACAGGTTAGGTATCAAAACAAACGGTTTTGATACCTAAAAGTAGTTTGGTTACAAAATACGCAAGAATACGCATTTTGGCCGAAACTACGACTCGTCACTATGCCTAGATAACGTGGTAATCAGTAGGTATAGTCACAAGGGACTATAACCATCGTGATTACGCTCACGTTATGAAGTTCAAACGAACTTCGTGTTGACCATAAACTGGTCAAAGCAGAAAGGCAAACAAAACGCGTAAAAGAACGAAAGAGGACTTACAACGGGTCCAAGAAGGAAAGTTTTGACCCAAACAACTCAGGTATGGAGCATAAAATCCCCAACTTAGAGCTGAATGAATCAAAGGTGTGAGTTGCAAGTGAAGGGGGTAGGGTATTTATAGTTTTCTTACAACCGTTAGGATCGTTCATCGAAAACCAAGCTTAAATCTGGACCGTACACATGCACCCATGGTTTTGCAAAACCATGGGCACTTAAAAATGGCCCATAGTAAGCTACGATACCATTTGCAAGAGTGCACAATAGCTGGGAATTGATTTTTGCAGGTCTGAGAGTTTTACACCGGCCGCGTAACTTCAGGGGGGGGGGGCTTACGCTGGCCGTCTGAGATTCCCAGTTCAGCAATAAGTTTCAGAAATTACAGAAATGGTCCCTGCATGCTTCTAAGGCCCTTTTTGATGCGTTTAAGGCCCGTTAAGCCATTTTCAAGGCTCTACAATGATGCCTAAACATAAGGGACATGAAACATGCTCAAAAATATCTCGGATGTCGGTTCGTTTGGTCGTACGGTCGCGTTGTTCGGTTAATTACGACGAAACACGAACGATTGCGAAAAACGATCCAAATTACGCGACGAATGGAATTTTATCATGCCAATCACTAAAATAAAATATTTTAATGATTACATAAATTTTTGGAAGTCCGGATATATTCAGAACGTAAGTTATGCGCGAAAATGCAAACTTATGCACTTTTTGACGCTTTTAGTCCCTATTGATCAAGAAAGTTTATTTTTGCGCACCAAACACCTCAAAGCCTATTTCTAAGCCATGTGAAGGATATTTAGGGCATATTTAACTTATGATCAAGTTCCGGAATGTGAAATACTATGTGAATCAGCAGACTTTTGCAATTTGACGCAAATAGTACCTGAGTGTGAAATAACTTGTTTTTGACACACCAAAGCGTTCAAAACTTATTTCTAAGTTATCTAAAAGTTATTTAAGGTATGTTAAGCCTATGTCACTACTCTGGAGTGTTTGCCGCATTAAACTGATTACGTTTACGCATCAGTTCGCGTTTAACTTTCTAGAAAGCGATTTAAAGCTTGAAAATGAACTAGAATCAACATGTGAAATTGTAAAACCAAAATAAACAAATTTTTGAGGTCAAAACACATTGTTTCTTTGATAAAAGATAGTGTCCTACTTTGTGTGTGTTTACGGAGCACAGGTGTCACACTTAGCTTCATTACAACTTTGCATTCCAGTCATCTTTAGCACCATTAAGGCATAACCTTCCTGCTTTACGATGATCCCATCATGTGTTTGGTTTACTTCTATACCCAAATAATAACTCAACATACCCAGGTCACTCATGTCAAAAATTGTCTTCATCTTTTGTTTGAATGCCGCAATATCTTTTTCACTTGAACCCGTAACTATCATGTCATCTCATCTACGTAGACGCCAACTATTATAAGTGAGTTGGAGGTTCGTAGTTTATAAACGGCCTGTTCTTGGTTGCACCCACTAAATCCAAGTTCCTTAAGTGACCTTTCGAGCTTGGTGTTCCACGCTCTCGGAGCTTGCCTTAAACCGTAGAGTGACTTGTGTAACCTGTACACCATATCCTCTTTGCCCTTGACTTCAAAACCGCTCGGCTGTGTCACATAAACTTCCTATTTTAGTTCCCCATTTAGAAATGCTGACTTGACATCTAGGTGATGCAAAAGCCAGTTTCCCTTTGCAGCTAATGCAAGTAACAACCGGATAGTTTCCAACCGTGTAACCGGAGCAAACGCGTCTTCAAAGTCAACACCTTTCTGCTGAACGTAACCCTTCACGACTAGCCGGGCTTTGTGCTTGGTTACTCTTCCATTTGCGTCTTTCTTTAGCTTGAAGACCCACTTTAGTCCGATCGCCTTATGATTTCTAGGCAAATCGACTAGAGTCCATGTCTTGTTCTTGATGATAGAATCAAGTTCAGTTTGCATTGCCTTTCTCCGGTAGACGTCGGTTGTGGCTTCACGATAACTTGTTGGTTCGTCATCAACAAGGAGGAGTTCCTCCCTTTCATACAAATCTCGTACTTCTTCCTCTGTGAACGACCTTGTATTTTGATAAACTTCTTCAAGGGGTCGGTACTTACAAACAATCTCTTCATCTACATCACTTGAAGAGGGGTTAATTTTTATGGAACTAGATGAGATTTCTTCACAGCTTGAGGTCTTATTGTGGTTAGAAGTACCTACATCTTCTGTCGCATGCTTTGAAGCATCATTTTCTTCATTTTCACTTGCATGCACGTGTGTATTAATGTGGACCCTTGTGATGGGGTTACTAACAGCAGAAACACTATTTTGTCCCCATGCCCATTTTTCTTTCTCATTAAACTTCACATCACCTTCTGCTATCACCACTACTCTTTTATTCACTGGATCATACATTTTAAAGCCCAAATTCCCAGGTTCTACTCCTAGGTAAACTAGAGGTCTACTCCTGTCCTCTAGTTTAGTAACATGACCTTTCAACTTTATTGCATAACCAATGCAACCAAAAATCTTCATGTACCTCAAGTTTGGTTGTTTTTTCTTCCACATTTCATATGGAGTTTTATCTTTAACGGCTTTTGTGAGAACCCTATTTAGCACATAAACCGCATGTGCTGCAGCCTCCCCCCAAAACTCATCAGGAACATGCATAATTTTAAGCATAGCTCGTATGGTTCCTACGATTGTTCGGTTCCTTCGCTCCACAATACCGTTTTGTTGTGGAGTGTAAGGTACCGCTTTCTGTCTTTTTATACCCGTTGCTTGATAGAAATCGTTAAAAGCTTGTGAGTTGAACTCACCTCCTCTATCTGTTCTTAACATTTTTATTCTAAACCCACTTTCTTTTTCAACTTGGGTCTTGAAAATCTTAAATTTTGCCAGAGCTTCTACCTTAGTTTTTAGTAGGTAAACCCACATATACCTACTAAAATCATCCACAATCAAGAGAAAATAATTGTTACCTCCTAATGATGATGGAGTGATGGGACCACACAAGTCAGCATGCAAGAGTTCCAATGCTTGAGAAGCTCTCCATTATGCCTCCCTTTTAAAACTTCCCCTGGCTTGTTTGGATACTAAACTACCTTCACAAAGTTGTCTTGAATGAGAAATAGTTGGAAGCCCCACTGCATGATCCCCCTTCGACATAGCTTAAAGCACTGGAAAATTTGCATGCCCAAAACGAGCATGCCAAGCCCAAGCATCATCATCATCGAGTTTGATTTCTAAGCATACGGGTTTCGAAGGACTTAACACAATCTTGTAGAGCCTGTTAATCGACCTTCAAACATTTATCACAAGCATTCCCCGTGCATCTCTAATCTTCAAAAACTCGTGCCTCATAGATATGTCATAACCGTCTTCTGTCATTTGACTGAGACTTAGGATGTTGCTCTTCAAAGCTGGTATAAAATACACCTCTTGGATCATCAATTGATCTCCATTCTTGCACTAGAATAAAATTGATCCTTTCCCTTTAATCTCTACCCTTGAATCATCACCAAAACGCACATACCCCGTCACATGCCTGTCTAGTTCGGCAAATAGATCCTTCTCGCTCGACATGTGGTTACTAGCTCCATTAACCAGGTACCACATGTTTTTATTCTATTTACACCCTTCTTCATGTTGTAGCAGTACCTTTTGCTCATTCAAAAACACTTCTTTGTGGGTTTCTTCTCCATGCACGGTTAAAAGGAGAGTCGGTTCATCATCATTTTCTTGTGTTAGATGGGCTTCCTGATCTTTTTTCTTTCCACTTTTTCACTCTGACGCATAGTGTCCAAACTGTTGACACTCGTAGCATCGAACGGTACTTTTATCTCGTGGTTTTCTTGAGGGGTTGGCACCTTCTTGAGACGACTTGCTCCCATATCTGTCGCCTCTGCCCCTGCCTCCACCACGACCTCCCCTAGACCCAGATCTTCTTCCCCGTGTTCTAGCCCCAACACGGTTCTGGTTCGAGTTACTTTTGCCACCTTTGTTAATATTCGAGCCTTCCTTCTTGGTGAATAACAAAGAGCTATCACCTTTTGAACTACCCAAACGAAGCCGGAGCCTTCTCCACATCTGATCTGAATACTGTTCCATTGACGCAACGAGATGGATGTATTTATCAGTAACCGTATCGAGAAGCTTTCTAACCAACTCTGCCTCTTCTAATGTTGCACCGACATTGTTGTACTTCGATATCATGCCAGATAGTATTCCCGCATACTCATCAATGGACTCGCCGTCCTTCAGTCGGAGTCCCTAGAACTCGCTCTTCAACGTATGTAAGCGAGCCTTTTGAACCCGTTCCGCACCCACGAATCTTGTCTTCAAAGACTCCCACACTTCTTTCGCCGTCTTCTTCTTCGCTACTTGCATCAAGAGGTCTTCCGGTATGTTGGAAGATTGCTGCGAGAATAAAGGAGTTCGTGGGTTATTTTTGCATGTGTTTATTTACTCTTTTAATTATAAATAAGGTAGTAGCAGTAGGTTATTTGTGTACTCTCATTTTTCATTTAAGCAAGAATTATAGCATTAAACTTTGTGTGTTTGATCTTGGGCTGATAACCAACATTTGGTATCAGAGCAAGGTTAAAGAAGGTGTTGCGGGTTTGAGAGTCGACTTCCGAGACGGGCGGAGCATCCCTCTAAACTGAGAGGATATAAACGGAGAATAAATTTGCAGAACGGCGTTCAGGAACGAGACACCAGCGAAAGTTACTGGTGATCGAAGAAGAAAGAAAAGATAGGTCACCGAAAAAAACAAACCGAAGAGCAACATTTGTGGCGGTGATTGCGGGGAAGATGAGGAAACAAATCACAGTGTGTTACGGAAGCTAGAACAACGACATAGCCGTAACATATGGTGGTGATGTCATCGACCGATGAAAGAAAAAAAAGGAAGCAACCAGGGAATGTCGAAAGTGAAATTAAACGGAAAGAAAAGGAGGAGCATGACAAGAAACTACAAGCATGTGTGTGAGCAAGGTGCTGGGCATGCAAGCCAAGGTATTTGTCTTTTGATTTGTGAACAGCATGTGTTTAGGTAGCTATGTGAGAAGGCAAAGAGAAAAGATCAGATGTTAGTTGTACTGTATAACTGGTCATGCATGAAGAAGTAAAAGTGTCTTTTGACTTGGCAAGAGTAACATAAAGTCAATAGCATACTTACTGTCGAAGAAAGTAAGATTGGAAACAGCAAGAAATCTACATGGTGAACTAATTCTCGAAGAAATTAGATAGTTTGAAGCAAGATCAGCAAGAAAGAAAGTCGGGTTCAAATCTTTGAATCGTTATGAAAGAAAGAAGAGGCGCCACAAGAAAGAAGAAAGTGGCCGGCGTCGCTTAGCAAGAAAGAAAGAAGGCCTCGCAAGAAAGTAAGAAAGAGACCGGTGCGGTAAGAAAGAAAGTGAAAGCATCAGCTAGAAAGAAGAAAGTATAAGCGTCGATTTGAAAGAAAGAAAGAATCGACAGCCCGAAGAAAGAAAGAAAACTTGAAGTTAGCAAGAGACCGGACCCGTGTGGTTCGTAGGAAGTAGCAAGATTGGACGTTGTGTTCGAATAGCAAGTCGGCAAGAACGGATTCGAATAAAGCATGCAAGAGTGATTCGAATCAAGCAAGAAAACCGATCCAGTTTTTAGCATGGAAAGCAAGAATGAATGCAAGCAAGTAGAAAGAAACGACATCAAGATTAAAGGGGTGAATGTTGGAATTAATCTTGATGTTACGGGTTGTATACGGGTCAAGTCGGTCATGGGTACGGGTCAGAAAATGGGTTATCCACATAAGTTGGTTAATGTGATTTAGAAGAAGTCAAGATTGACCTAGTATTGAGGTGAAAGTTGGAAGATTGCTGGGAGAATAAAGGAGTTCATGGGTTATTTTTGCATGTGTTTATTTACTCTTTTAATTATAAATAAGGTAGTAGCAGTAGGTTATTTGTCTACTCTCATTTTTCATTTAAGCAAGAATTATAGCATTAAACTTTGTGTATTTGATCTTGGGCTGATAACCAACACCGTATCGCTTGGAAGATAAAAGCTCGAGCCGTCTTGCTCTTTTCTCGTCTACAGCCTCACCGACTGCACGTTCAACAGATTCCATAATCCTTGGGCTTCCATTATTGCTTCCATCTTGATAGCCCACATAATGTAATTAGAAGCTGCGAGAATGGAATCGGGTGTTCTTTTGGAGGGTTCTGAGTATTGGTTACAATCGACATCGGTTCTGTTTTGATGAATTCTGGCATAAACAGGAAGGAAAGAACCAGGCAGGCTCTCGTACCAAATGTTGGACAAAAGTAAAAATAGAATGCAAAATAAAACAAGATAAGCACAGTCGAATGATTCTCTTTTACTGAATGCTTCAAATGCTTACAAAAGAAAGAAAACAAACTGTTGCTTTTTCGACTAATTTATTCTGCAGCTAGACTGCCTATTTATGATAAAAAGCTGAAACAGAAAGGACCTAACGAAGAGGTCTTATTCCAGAAATTGCTCAACTAAAGCAACGTCTCTTTTACTAAAGTCACATGCATGTTTTTATTTTGGCTCCCATGTAACTCGGTCACAGCACAACGAGTCAACCACTAATTAACCAACAGTCAGTATCCAAGAAATTACTTCAAAATGAAACGTCTCTTTCACACTTTTCCAAATCCTATTTAGGGAAAATTACCAAAGTGGCCGTTTGACCAAGCCATTTTCCAAAATAGCCATTTGACCGGGCATAATGCACCCTCCCATCAAAGTGAACTCCCATATTTATGCACCTTCAATCCAACCACCAGCTAGCCGACACGTGTCCCTGAAGCCTGAACCGGCTTTATGCCGCGTCGCCTGGCAGCCGAGCCGCTTCCCCCCCAAGCCAAGCCGCTTCGCAGAACACCTGCCAATATGCCGCTACCGCTATGCCCATTATGCCGCTACCGCTATGCCCAAGCCGGTACACCTGCCAATATGCCGGTTCACCTACAAATATGCCGGTACACCGCTACCCCCAAGCCGCTTCGCTGTATTTATGCCGCGTAACCTGTCGCCAAGCCGCTTCGCTGTATTTATGCCGCGTGGAGGAATTAACTTGGGTATCCTATCAGCTCCTGCCTGGAGGAAAAACTGGCTAAGACACTTTGATTGTAACATAGCGGCGCGGGTTCGAGTCACGCGGAGGGCCGGTCCGAACAGAAGGACCCCCTTTTTGTTTCTTTTTTTTGACTAATAACTGAACTAACTGAGTCAAAAACATATAAAAGGAATTAACTTAGGTATCCTATCAGCTCCTGCCTGGAGGAAAAACTGGCTAAGACACTTTGATTGTAACATAGCGGCGCGGGTTCGAGTCACGCATAGGGCCGGTCCGAACAGAAGGACCCCCTTTTTGTTTCTTTTTTTAGACTCTTAACTGAAGTAACTGAGTTTTCTAACTCAGTTAGTGGTTTCTTTTATAAAAACTAACCTACTTGGACTAACTAGGTTATTTTGAATGTATTAAAGGATCTACTAACTAGGTTAGTTTTCTACTAACCTTGTTAACCAAAAAATAATTTATTAAAATATTAGTTTATTTAATTTAATAAAATATTAAATTATTAAATTAATAATTGATAAAAAATAAAGAGAAAAGAGATAAAAATGAATTCTATTATTCACAATATTCAACCGAGTTATTAAATATATGGAGAGAAAGAGTATTTTGATATTTTTGGATTTTTTTTTATATTTTTTGATGTTTTTTGATATTTTTTTGATGTTTTTTTATATATTTTGATATTTTTTAAAAAATGCAACTGTCGCGGCTCGGCTTGTACTTTACGCGGCTTGGCTTGTAAATTAGGCGACATGGCTTGTACTTGTGGGCAGGCGGTGAAGAGGCTTGGCTTGGGGGGGAAGCGGCTCGGCTGCCAGGCGACGCGGCATAAAGCCGGTACAGGCTTCAGGGACACGTGTCGGCTAGCTGGTGGTTGGATTGAAGGTGCATAAATATGGGAGTTCACTTTGATGGGAGGGTGCATTATGCCCGGTCAAATGGCTATTTTGGAAAATGGCTTGGTCAAACGGCCACTTTGGTAATTTTCCCTCCTATTTATATAAACTAGGACCCTAATTACTAGGATGAGCATTTGGTACCGGGTACCGGTACCGTACCGGGTATATTCGGTACCGTTACTCACTTTCCCTGTTTTTCTGTACCATTCCGAAACGGTATATTCGGTATCGGTTCCCACTTTTCTCGTTTTTCGGTAGCGGTACCGGTTTGATGCCGAACGGGTACCGAGCTCATCCCTAGTAGTCACCTGTACTTTGCATAGGGATGTAATCAGAATTTGTTATGTATCGTACAACATGATAATCGATGAATGGATTCATAAAATCAAACGAAATAATATCAAGATGTGTTAATGCTATTTGCAATTTAATAAGAAGAGTTAAATGTCTGATTGGTCCCTGGGGTTTGTCATTTTTGCAGAATTCCTAAGGCTTTAATAATTACAAATTTGATCCCAGTGGTTTCAATTTTTAAACTCGAGTGGTCTTTATCATTAATATTTGTTAGATTTCTTAGTTAAGTATGTGTATAACAACTCTCGAAAACACCCTAAACCGCTCCGTAATCGCAAACCGAACCCGGATAACCTTATTTTAAATAAAAAATGGATAAAATGGGTTTTTATGCCGGTGGCGGCCCGCGACGGATGAGACCTATGTGTGCCGCGGGGCGCGACAGCCTTTACTTCCCGAACACTGCTTAAGGCCACGTGTCGAGTCTACGTTAGGACTGGTCAAAGCTAACCTAGTTAGGGGGTGTGGCGGCCCGCGACGGGTGATCCCTATGTGTGTCGCGGGGCGCGACGGGGTCACTGATCAGCTATAAATAGAGCTGATAGGCACAGTCCCATCTCCTTCAAAAATGTTTTTTAGGAACTCAAGAATATTAATAGAAAGTATCATCAGGAACCCATAGAAAAACCTAAGTTTACAATGTGAGTCATTTCCCTTTTTCTCATAGTTTGTGAGTCATTCTCTTTTTCTATCAAACTATTTTACAAAACCCTAAATGTTTTTAGTTATACTTACAGTGATTAAGTCTTTGTATTCTACAAAACACTGCCGGTATTATGGGGTTTTGTATACACTACTTGATAATCTTCACAATTGGACACGGGTAGCCAATGTTTGATATGACCATAGTCACAGATCCGTCGAGTGACAAGTACTTGGAGTTTTTGGTTAGATATAAACATTGTAATCGCTCTTAATACTGTGAAGTTATAACAATGTGTTTTTATAAAATGGAATGTACTCGCTAGTATTTTATAAAATATTTTCAAAACGCGTTTCAGGTAACCTAATGTCAAGCTATAAGAAGCCAGCTATGGAGCACTGAAAGCTTAAAGAAAGTGGCTTTAATTTACCTGAATAAAAGAATGATTTATATTTTCAGCAAACGAGGGTTTATCCCTACAAAAATGTTATAAATGGAATATGGGTTTTTATCCATTTGTTTAAATAAAAATTTGGTGTTTTGAAACTCTGAATTTATTTCCTAACTACGATCCTGATGTCTCATCTCCGCTGCCAAATTAATGAACACCGATACCACTTGACTGTCTCGCGGCTCTCGCTCCCGGGGTGGGATCGGGGGTTACGACAATGTGTGAAATTATTATATTACCCTTTAACAATTAAAAGAAAAAAAATATTAAGGAGATAGCCCACCACTCATCTTCTTCATCACCCCTCTCTCTCCCTCTCAAAAACTTTGCCAACACCATTACCTCTCAATTTCGGCTCGGTACGGTACCGGTATTATTATTTGTGTGTAAAATTCACCGGTACCGGAAACGCCAAAAAGTGGGTACCGAATCGGTACCGAAAAAAATTGGTACAGGGAATTCGATACCATTACCAAGTCTCAGATGCTCATCTCTAAGTAAAACAAAAATGATTGGAACTCAATCGGTTTCGATACACTCATTATAGCAAACAAAAAATTAAGTTAAAAAATATGTCCAAAAGGGCATTTGCGCGTGTTCAGTTTGTTAAAAAGTTTTTGAAAGTTAAAAGCTGTTTTCGTACTGCTGTCAGTTTTGTTCGTTAAAAAAACTGAGCTAAAAAAAAGACAGAAGTTGGCACTTGGCAAAGCATTGAACTCACAAACAAAGCAACAGCCTAACTACACTCCTCAGCAATGGCCCAGCTACAACTATTGACCCATCTCCTCAATTAACCAGCTTTTAGCCCATTTTCAACCATACAAAAACACCAATAAACAATATATAAAAACACAAAAAATAACATACAAAAATACCAATAAGCAAAATATAAGAACACATAAAATAATTTAAATTTGACCAAAAATTACACCAAAACTTTTAATAAGTTTCATTAACATTTATTCAACAAGATTGAAAATGATTATATATTTCAACACATACAATGTTTAGTTATAAGCAAATATTCCAAACAATGTTTAAATTCATTAACTTCAGTGTTTTCACGAATCCATTCACTTGTAGCATACATTGTTTAATTAGGTACCATTTTTCCAAACAATGTTTTTAATTACACACCGATTTTCAAACCATGTTTAAATTAAGGATGTTGAACGCACTATGTAAAATTGACTTCTTTATTAATGTTTGTCATTTATCTCCAATTCATACTTTTTCTTTGTTCAATTGTGAACTTTCACGATTGCTGGAGGGACGACTTGATCTGTATGGATATATTTTAGGCTTGAATTAAGCAAGTCCTGTTATCAGTCACACCCTAAAATCAAATTATTTACCATTATTCACCACTATATATATATGTAATATCCGTCTTCCCATATCAGTTAATATTGTCTGTTTTTCCTACCATAAACTTATTTATTTCTTTTGGTTGCTTGAGCCAGGGGCAGATCAAGGGTTTTTTTTAGGGTTCCCGAGAACCCCTCTCGGTTCAAGCCACTAATCATGTTGAACAAATATGTAAGTTATTAATAACCATCACAGTCAACACAATTAGTGATTAATATTTAATTGTCCGAAACATAGTTTAAACCAAAAGCGGAAGCTAAACGTAAAAATCCAGACATGAGTTAAAAACCACAATGTTTAATAAAATTTAAAACCAAAAGTTTATTACAGCCATGACAATCCAATTGTTGCAAGCTCCCATGCTGTACCTAATGGCCTGCAGCAGTAGTGTGTCAACATAAAGTTGGTGGGTTCACTATTTGAGTTAAGCGTAGAGCGTAAGCGTAAGTTAACGTGTAAAAGTGTTATAAGTATGACTTGGGTAGCTAACCCTCATCACATGACTAAACTGTGTAGATACCGAAAACTGACGTAGTAAGTTTTTGTGCCCTCCATCAATGTCTATCCACATTGATGAAATAGGAAAGGTCAATAGTTCACGCCTGGCTCCTAGCACGGTGTGAGGTTTGTCAAACCTAATAGCGGTATCAACTAATTCCCCGTCTGCCAACCTGGCAAGCTAATCGGTATAATGTTTAAGGACTTACAGGTAGGGGTGTTCAAAAGTATCCGTATACGAAAATCCGATCCGAAATATCCGATATCCGACATCCGAATCCGAAATATCCGATCCCATTTTTCAGATTCGGATTCGGATAGTGATTTTTAAAATTTTTGGATATTTCGGATTTTCATTTTTTCGGATATCCGAATATCCGAAAATATCCGAATGTAACACCTTGAAAATTTGTGTCCAATAATGTATAAACACGTGTCATAAGCTCTGAATGTGAGAAAGAATACTTTGGAGGGACTAAAGTTGACAAACGGGGAAACTATGAGAATATAAGGATCCAAAGTGTCAACAATGGATAAATATATTCTAAAGTAGCCCTACATAATGTTTATACCTTCAAACGAATAAATCATGGATCATACGAAGCTAAATATGAAAGAAAGTGAGGAATTACAAACTACAGGGGCTAAAAGTGGCAACATGTGCAAAGTATACCTCTGAGTGACCTTTTGGCAGACCCGAAGCTTTGTAACAATAAAATATACTCACTAGAATATGTGGTTAAAATTTCATAAAGTTTCGTTATCGTATGAGAAAGTTATGATCAAATTCGTGTTCGAGGGGTTAAAAGCGTCAACATTAAATACTATGGCCTTATGAGTGGTTACAAGGTTAGTCAAGGACTTAACCAAGTTAGCAAAAGTCCCAAGGCCCTTAAAAATCAAGTTAGAGGGCTGAAAATGCAAATTAGGGACTTAAAACCACGTTACAAAGGACCAGGGAACGAAAATGCAAACTTTGAAACTTGTTTGGCAGGTTTTGCCGGTCCAGGCGGCCCGCGTTAGAATCCCCCATAACCTCAAGCGGGCCGCGTCAGACTGCCAGCATCAGAATTCTTGGACAGATGCCTGTAAAAGCTGTGTAACCGACTTAAGGGGCTTGTTTTGCATACCATGGGCTGCCCCAACCAGTTTTCATGCATTAGGGACATGTGGGATGATCTTACAACAAGTGTAGACTTGTTTGGCACCATCTTGGGAGATCAATTTCACTATATAAGGGACTTGAGGTTGTAACCATTTGAACACCCACTTTCAAAAGTTCACAAGTATACTCTCTGGAACTCTCTGGACAGCAAGCACTCATCCTTAGCATCCCTAATCCCAATTAGGACTCTTGTAAGTGTCCTTAACCCTTCCAAATTCGTTTTAGCTTAGTTAATTAGCTAAAAGTCAAACCGTCGTAATTAAGGTTTGACTTCGTGATTAATTAAAATGTGCTCTGTCAAATCACGAATTAAAAGTACCTTTAAGTAGGTAATTATGTGGGTAACAAACCCTTAAAAGGGTATTTCCAGATTCCCACTCTAACTATGCTAATTGTCGAGTCAAAGCTTATTATAAAAAGTCAACAGAAAGGTTATTTGCAAATTAATGCATAATTAGCAATGTAGGATACATGCAACCTGTTTGATCATTAAAATAACTTGGTAATTAATGTAAGAACATGTTCCAACATGTTCAACTCGACAATTTTCAGTTTAGGCTCGGTTTGGAACCGAAAGTCGCAAAGTTTGACTTCTGCTTTGACTATCAGTTCTGACCCGTTTAAGCCAAGTTTAGGATTGCCTTAGAGCTTCTTTTGGACCTATTTGCATGTTAGTATAACTCTCTGAGATTATACAACTTGGTTCATTAGATATCCTATTCACATGCATGTTTCCGTTAATCACTTATATGTTGACCATTATGCCCATTTGACCATAAAACGTGATTTTTGAAAATGTAAAGGGGTAGGCACTTTAGCTACTAATTTATAAACTTGCACCCAAAATTTGAGGTCAGTTTGAGGTCTAGATTAAGAGTTATGCTCAATAGCGTAATTAAGAGCTTCTTTACTAATTAAATGGCGTAAATTGCATATAGCCTATCAAAACCCAAATTTTTATATCAAACTTTTTACCCACTGTTTTAAAATAATATTTTAGGATTTTTGGAAATTTTTATTTAATTTTAGGTTGAGCATAACTTAGTGTTCTAAGATTAATTCGGTTAATGCCGGTTTTGCCCTTTTAAGCCATAAAATGAGTTTTACAAATCCTTTTGACCTCAAACCAATTTCTACTAATTTGTTATGATAAATAAATTATTTTGAGCCTTCTGGAATATTAAAAATATCAGCTTTTTACAGAAAACCCGGAAATGGCTCCAAATCGCCTTTTTAAGCATTTTTTAACGCATAAGTGTGCACTAGAACCTTATTAAGCTTAAGGGATTGAACCTACTGATGTAATCAGTAAATTTTTATATTTTAAACAGTAGGCAAATGTTTTGAACCCAGAATTCCAGAATTTACCTTTTAGGCACATGCGAAATGACCAAAATGCCCCTACGGTGCATAGTAAGGTTAAAGATAATAAATTTCACATAGATTTGCTACCCTACTGTTATAACTTAGTAAATTAAGTATATTTGCTAATTTAATCAGACCTGTAACTCAGGTTATTATTTTAACCCTTTTTACACCTTATAAAATGACCAAAACACACTTATGAGGCATAGTTTTGGTTTAAAACCATTTGGGGCATAATGGAAGGTATCATTCTGATACCACAACATATTTTAAGCATATTTCAGAAACGTGTATTTGACTCTTATGGTTACTCGTTACGCACTATACGCGTTCGGATCAGCTTATGTGACTAGTTTGGCCATTTTAGCCGAAACGGGTCAAACCATATCTTTTTGGTCTCAAAATCCAGAATGTGATTATGTTGCCCATGTTAAATAAGCATGCAAGCTTGTTGGGTCAAAACCACATTCTAAAATGGTCTTCGCCTTATTGTGCGTTTAAAACCGTGATCTTCCTTTATAACTGAACGGTCTAAGCTTAAGACCCGTTAGAATTCTAATAGGTTATTAAAACCTTAATTTCCAGATCTAGGAGCCCAGTAAAAGCTACGTGCACTCGCTAATTTGATTTATACTTTGCTCAGGTAAATACGTTTAACTTATTTTCCCTATACGGGCTTGGGGTACGGTATATAAAATACTGCTTGGTCGGGGAATTAACCTTAACCAGTTGATGGCTAAGTGTTGTCAAATTAACCCGTTTAAAAATGTTGTTTTGTTTGTTTAACGCCTTTGGGGGTTTAATGACCATGTCCCGGATATCCTTGGCATCATTCAAAGAATGGCCACGACCTTAGCACGCGGGTGTAGGCGTACACCCGTAGTGCATTTCATTAAAGTATAATCGTCGGTCGAGAGAAGTCTTGCGGCGGAATTATATTAAGTGGTGTGTCTATTAATCTTTAACCCGGCACGACCCGGGCCACTGAACGCATAACGAACATGTAATTCTTTTACAAGATTATTAAGCAAATAATTATCCCAAGTTATAAAAAGTTTTATGCCACGGGCATTTAAATCAATTTTAAACATTTTCAAAATGAGTCAGTTAAATTGTATTTACCAGTGTAAACTGACGTATTTTCCAAAAAAGGCTAAGTGCAGGTACTACGCGTAATAGGCTGGTCACTCCTTAAGCATCCATAGAAGTCTCGCAAGCTTAGGATGCATGAAGTCTGTTGAAATGAAGTTTCCTTTTTGTTTGGATCTGCCTGTGGATCTATTTCGACTATTTTGTGATACTTGAATATTACAATATTTTAAGTTGAAATAAATCTTTCTTTGCTTCCGTTGTGCATTTATATTTTGTATGTTTGTCTATGACGATATCAACTACGTCACGGAATCCCCCACCGGGCCCACCGATGACACGTGGAAAATAGGGGTGTGACACCGAAGTATCCGAAAATATCCGAAATATCCAAAAAAATATCCGAAAATATCCGAAAAATATCCGAAATATCCGAAAAATATCCGAAATATCCGAAAACTTATATTCGGATATCCGAAACTATCCAAAATATCCGTTTCCAAATATGAAAAAAATAATAAAAAAATAAAAATTAAATAAAAAGTTGGATTTTCGGATATCCGATTCACTATCCGAATCCGTATCCGAAATTTCGGATTTCTGAATTTCGGATATCCGAAATTTCGGATACGGATTCGGATAGTGAAATCTGGTATCCGAAAATTTCGGATATCCGAATTTTCGGATATCCGGTTTTGAACACCCCTACGTGCATATGTGTGTATTCAGATAAAAAAATAAAATTAAAACCCTAACTCCATCCTCTCATCTCCCTCTCGGCGTTCGGCAACAGGAAGACTCCCCTGGCTGCTACCTTCTCTCCCTCGCTACTCTCTCTCGCTCTAGCTCTCTCTCAACTCTCTCTTTATGGTTAGTGTGTTTTATTGATTCGGTTTGAAGTTTTATTTCTTTTTACACATGGTTGCATTTTGATTTCGTAATGACTCTTGATGTTTATGAGGATACTTGTAATCTAGGATTGCTAGAAATCGTGTTTTATTGGTGATTTGATCGCACAGGTGTTTGTTTAATAACTAGGGTTTTGTTCTCGGGTTGAAAATTGTGATTTGTAACTTTGATTAATGTTCATGCATGACTTTTTGGGGGTTAACTTGGCTGTGTTTTTAAGATAAATTAGTGATGTAGAATTATCTCGACGGGTTGCGGTATAAAAGAGTTGTATGATTTCTAGGGTTGTGTCTTGTATGATTTTGAGTTGAATCCTGCTAGCTTTGTTGATAATTGATGAATTAAGTGATGAATAATGATGTGAACCTGCTGTAGATGAGGTATATAATGTCGTGTTGCTCGCTAAGTATATGTTTGAGGTCATAAAACTCGTTTTAAGAAGTCGGGTAACAAAAGCAGAATATGTCCAACGTTTTCAGCCAACTTCAGCTGGTTGTAAACGGGTCATATCATAACGAAAACTGGATTTTCTTGAGCTCAAAATGTAGTATTTCGAAATAAGCTTCTAATGGCGCTGAAAACACAATTTTGTAGATGTGGTTTGATATTTTAAACAAATTATTTCGTTTCAGTGGTCAAAGCTGCATTTTCTGCAGAAGTTGTGTGTTGTGTTTTACGTCATATCCCAGTGAATACTTGGAGTTAGGTCCTGAAATTTTTACAGTAGATGGTGTTAGGGGTCTACATAAATCTCCAAGTGGAATCCGGTCTATCGAGTAATCGAGGATTTTGAAAAAAAAAATTCCGTAAGCTGAAGTCAGAAAGTGATGAATCTGGCCACGACATAGTAAAAGATTTTTCTAAATGTTTTGGTAAGGAGTTAGGTCTAAAAAATTTAACACAAGAACAACCCCACCAAGGGGTACATCCCATAAAAATATCATAATTTTTGAAACATCATAAGTATGGTAAACGAGCTTCCTAAAACAGCCTAATTTCAATAAATATGCAATATGTGATTGATAAGCTTGTAAGAGTTGAACTTGCTATTTTTAGTGTCCGCACTTGCTTAGTGATTGTGTAAATGATATATGTCATGTCGTAGGTTTTATCATGAACATGTGCATGCAAACCACACGATAAAATATCTTGTGACAATTGGTTCGCGTGCTATGTGTGCTAGATGAGTGTAGAACTTATGAACTTTGCATAAACACACTAATTTCCTTGGTTTGGGAAACACATACGGTACCCCTAGTTTGGGGCTAAACGCGCGTTCCTTGGTTGGAACCACTGAAACATACTATCCAATGGAGGTGGAGTAGTACACTTAGACTAAACGAAAAACTCTATCCAGTAACTATGCACGTATACACATATGAGGGTGGTTGGGTTTTGATTTGGGTGGGCCTCAAGTACGGGCCGCCGAACGCCGAGAGGGAGATGAGAGGAGGGAGTTAGGGTTTTAATTTTATTTTTTTATCTGAATACACACATGCACGAATACACATATGAGGGTGGTTGGGTTTTGATTTGGGTGGGCCTCAAGTACGGGCCAAAGGTTTAAGGGTTTGGGTTGGCCGTTTGGGTTTGTTATGTGGGCCGAAGCCACTCAGTAAAAGGAAAGAGATATTGGGCTGCTAAAGTGAGTGGGTTTGGGTCGGGTCTTGTTAAATGGGTTATTTGTTTCGCAAAAGTAATATATATATATACACACACACACACACATATCTATATAGTTGTTTGGGTTTCGAGTCGTAAATCTTATGTTAAACATGCTCGACAAGTAACTTATAAAAGTAACACGTAATGAACGTAAAATTAGAGATGCAAAATGAAAGACGCTAACCTCAGAAGTACAGGTTGTCACATCATCCTCAAGTTGAAAGAAATTTCGTCTCGAAAATTTGCAAGCGAGTTTGCAAGCATTCGCTGAAGAAACTAGTACGGTTGAGCGTTTTCGTGGGGTGTTACATTTAACATTGAAATCTATACAGAGATCATATAGAGACAACAACGCCTCTTTTTTTTAAACTGCGAAGCTTGAAATTCAATTTCTCATCATGCTACATAGGGATATGTACAAACATTACACTTCATGTTAGATCTATACAAACATTACACTACATATTTAACAGTAACTTTCTACGCTTGTCATAGGCCCATCTATTACTCTAGAAATGAAAATTTAATTTTCAGGAGTTTAATTTAAAATTGAACAATTTAAGTGTATAACTAGGTGTAACACCTGCCGCGTTGCGGCCGGGTTCACATTCACGTATCATAGAAGCCAAAAAGACCGTTCGGTATACTTTTGATTCCTTACGGCATCAGCACTCGTTGATCCTGTATGAGTGTTGCCTTGTAACGTGACTTATGCTAATCTAGCTGTATAGGTCATGATCATCAGCTCCACCAGCAGAAGCATCAGACCGGTCAAAACCACCAGCACCAGTTGTTGCCCCAGATGTTGCTTCAGCGACGCGAAACTCAGTCCCAAATCCTTTATACTGGTGTAGTGTCTCATCAAACGCCACGCCTTGTATTTATGATGTCAAAGACTCCCGTCATCATTATCAATGTCCATTTGTACATCCAACTTCTC